>NC_053492.1:472203008-472365508 GCF_905171775.1 Rana temporaria | reverse complement strand
ACATGATTAACGACCGCCGTATGTACCGGGGGGTCCCCGATTGGACCCCCGACCCATGTCTAGGCAGCGACGTGCGGGCACGTTGTTCTGCCTGTCCGTGCCATTCTGCCGACGTATATGTACATGCGGCGGTCGTTAAGCGGTTAAAGGAGTTGTAAAGGAAAACGTTTTTTCACCTTAATGCATTCTATGCATTAAGGTGAAAAAACTTCAGAGTATACCGCCCCCCCGGCCCCACGTTATACTTACCTGAGCCCTCGAAAGTCCCGCGCTCAGTCTCGAGATCCTCTTCGCGGCTCAGCCTGGCCGCTGATTGGCTAGAGCGTATGGATTGAGAGCAGCGCAGCCATTGGCTGGCGCTGCTGTCAATCACATTCAGTGACGCGGCGCGCCGAGGTGCGGGGCCGAGTGATACAGTGAGCTGCTATGGCCGCTCGCTGTATCATGGGAGCGAGCCCGCACGGACTACACACAATGTGAGCTCTCTCGCATGAACGTGTGTAGATCGTGCGGGAAGGACCAGAGACAGCCGCCGAGTAAGGTGACCACGTGTCCCCGATTGCCTGGGACAGTCCTGCATTTTGCAGGTCTGTCCCGGGCACATTAATTCCAGGACAATACAGTGTCCCTGAATGAATCTGACACAGACACCCCCCAGGGCCAATCTGATGCCCCCAAAAAAGGCCGCCACATCACCACATATACCACAATACTCTCTGACAGTATTTGTCCTGGCCGGGAATACCTGGAGGAGCACAATCCCCGCCCCCTGCTTGTGATTGGAGAAATCATAAATCCCGCCTCTTGTGTCCAATCACTGTGCTGTGATTCGTTACAGCACAAGCTGATTTTTGGGAAGGGAGGGTGTCCCTGAATGGTAGTTTGGAAATGTGGTCACCCTACCGCTGAGGGACCCCAGAAGACAGGGTTTGGGGACACTCTGTGCAAAACGAACTGCACAGTGGAGGTAAGTATGACATGTTTGTTATTTTAAACAAAAAATTTTTTTTTCCTTTAGTGACCCTTTAAAGTAGTCAATCAGATGTCGTACAGGCGAGGGGGCATAACATCACTGGTAAGCGACGCGTTTCACAAGCGTACAGGCTGAGATGACGTGGCAGCCGCGCTACTTCTTCGAGCTAATGGGTGGAGTTTGGGGGCTTAAAATATACCAGCGCCCCTCAATGCAGCCTCACCAGCGCCCATTAATCATGTTTGCATGCTTCCATTCATTCAGGAGTCAGGACACAGTCCTCCGCCGCGCCTCTGACACTATGCGTTAAGGAAGCCTGCCTGCTGATGCTGAGACTTAGTTGCTTGCTGCAGAGAGAAGAGGGTAGGAACACCAGTGGCCGGGTGCCCTAGGCGGCGGCCTAGTTTGCCTAGTGGTAGCACCGGCCCTGCCTATTCTTGCATCCTTCCAATTGGGCAAAGCTCCAACATTTCCGGGTAGCCTTGAAGCTTTACCGCATATAAAACCCAATGCAGACATAATACATTAGACGTGCACAGAAAAACAATTCGTTTTGTTCTTGTTCCGTTTTATCGTTCCGTAGGTTCGTTTCCGTTCGTTTTTCGTAAGACGCCCGTTTTCCTGTTCGTTCCCGTTCGTTTTTCGTACGACGTGATTTTTTTGTATTCCGATCGTTTCGTATTTTGGTTACCGTTTTATTTTCGTACATGCGGGAGGGTTCGTTATTCTGTTTAATTCATGTTCGTTACTTGTTAGACAATAATTTTCATGAATATATCGCGGGATTCGCTGCACTTTCAACACGCGGCTCATCCATATTAACTATTGTTAAGCCCCATAAACTTGGTCAGACTTTTTTAACAACAAACATAAAAACGATCGTTTTACCGAACGTTCGTTCGTTTTTAAACTCCATCAGAAAACCATTTTTGGGTTCCAGGTTCAAAAGTCTGGCCAACTGATCTCCCTTCAGACGAAAATCCACAGAAAAGTTTATTTGGGTTTACTGTACTACTGTACTCAGCACAAAAGAGAAGCTGCTTCACTTACTAACTACACTCACTGCCCATTCAAAAAAATGAAAATTACATCTATAACAAAAGATTTGCATTCTGTATTTTGAAACCAAATTACGAACAGAAAAAAGGAATTCAGAATACAGAATACAAATCTTTTGTTATAAGATGTCATATGAACATACAAACAGAAAAAGGATTCAAACAAAATACAGAATGAAAATCTTTTGTTAGATGTCATATGAACATACAAACAGAAAAAGGATTCAAACAAAATACAGAATGAAAATCTTTTGTTATAAGATGTCATATGAACATACAAACAGAAAAGGATTCAAACAAAATACAGAATGAAAATCTTTTGTTAGATGTCATATGAACATACAAACAGAAAAAGGATTCAAACAAAATACAGAATGAAAATCTTTTGTTAGATGTCATATGAACATACGACTGAAAATCAAAATACGAACAGAACAAGGATTCAAACAAAATACAGAATGCAAGTCTTTTGTTATAGATGTCATTTTCGTTCTTTTGACGCTTTCGTTTTGTCGTATTTTCGTCGGATCGTTCGTTCGTATTTGCGGTTGTTCGTTATGCGACTCATTCGTAATCCCGTCGTTTTCGTATTTTGGTGCTTTCATTTTTTCGTATGTACACATTATTCTGCGGGTACGAAAATGAACATTTTTGTACGAAAATAACATTCGTACGAACGGGAATGCACATATCTATAATACATATAAGAGAGGGGATGATGGGGAAGGGGGGGGGGGGATGTAAGAAGGGGGTCAGTAACGGGGCAAATGCGCCATAAAATGTTCTGGTGGGATAATAGCTCAGCAGAAGAGCTCCAAGTCTATTATCACGCTGAAATCGGTTTTATTTTTATGTCCAGGTACTTCTCTATCTCCACTCGCAGTCTTATTACCTCCGTCCTTTAACCATAAGCCATCAGCATCGTATCGCTCTGCAGTACAGAGATTAGCTCTATTATCACATAGTATGAGACTGTCCTATCAATGTACAACGCTTCCTCTCCTACTCTAGCAGGGTCCCCAGGAAAAGAAAACATGACCCCCTCTTCTCACGACGGGCGGCGGCGTGGCCGATAATCCAGCGTCGCTCTCTCGAAGTGCAGACTGGATGAAAAAGATGTCAGATCTGGGGGGGTAAAATCCACATAATGATCCTTCAAACCTCAGACATCTAACCCCGGCCCCACCGCAGGGCTGTGACGTCTGGATCTCCGCACTTCTCAGAGCCGCGGACTTTGATGGCGAAGATCTGTCGGGAGCGTGTTAACATATTGATGGAGGATGGGGGGGCATGAAAGATCGTCTCCTATCGTTTCCTCCAGAAAAAAATACGCTCACTCCGAGGATGAAATCTTTTTAAAATAATCTTAAAATAGGAAAGAAAAATGACCGGAGCAAGTGGCGGTTCACAGGTTTCTCACGGCTCAGAATAGTTACCGTATTTTCCGGCGTATAAGACGACTTTCTAACCCCTGAAATTCTTCTTCAAAGTCGGGGGTCGTCTTATACGCCGGTAACCTAATGCTTACCTTATCCGGGACCGTGACATGCAGATCGCGGCCGTCCTTTTTTGAAAAGCCGCGCCCCTCTTTCTGCTGTTCCGTGATAGGCCGAACACTCCGCTTCCCAGGAGACCCTGGGCTAGATTCAAATAGATTAGCGGATCTTTAGATCCGCGTAATCTATGTGATTTACGATCCGCCGGCGCACTTTTGCGCGGCTAGTGCAGTATTCACAAAGCACTTACCTCCAAACTTGCGCCGGCGGATCGTAACTCCCCCGGCGGAATTCAAATTCCGCAGCTAGGGGGAGTGTACAATTTAAATCAGGCGCGTTCCCGCGCCGATTTAACTGCGCATGCGCCGCCGGTGATATTTCCCAGTGCGCATGCTCCAAATGACATCGCTAGGATATCATTGTTTTCGGCGGCAACGTAAATTACGGCCATCCGTATTCCCGACCGACTTACGCAAACGACGTAAAAATTTTGAACTTGGCGCGGGAACGAAGGCCATACTTAACATTAGCTACCCCTCATATAGCAGGGGTAACTATCCGCCGGAAAAAGCCGAACGCAAACGACGTAAAAAAAAAAGCGACGGGCGGGCGTTCGTTTCTGAATCGGCGTATCTCCTCATTTGCATATTCGTTGCGAGTAAAACACGAAACGCCAACTAGCGGACAGCAGAAGATTGCAGTCTAAGATCCGACGGTGTAAGTCACTTACACCTGTCGGATCTAAGGGAGATCTATGCGTAACCTGATTCTATGAATCAGTCGCATAGATCCGACCGTTGGATCTCAGAGATACGACGGCGTATCAGGAGATACGCCGTCGTATCTCTTTGTGAATCTGCCCCAGTGTCTCCTGGGAAGCGGAGTGTTCGGCCTATCACGGAACAGCAAAAAGAGGGGCGCGGTTTTTGAAAAATAGACGGACGCGGTCTGCATGTCACGGATAAGGTAAGAAGTGACACACATGTTATTGGGCACAGTGAGGCATGTAGTGGGGCACAGTTAAGCATGTAATTGGGCACAGTGAGGCATGTAATTGGGCACAGTGAGGCATGTAATTGAGCACCGTGATGCATGTAATGGTGAACAGTCTGGCATGTAATGGCACAGTGAGGTGAGGTGAGGCATGACTAGTAGGAAGGGGGTCATCTTATACAGTGAGTATATCCCAAAACCAACATTTTAGCTGGAAAATGTAGGGGATCGTCTTATACGCCGGCAAATACGGTATATATTTCAATGTTTGGTGGAGATCTAAAGCAGACCAAGCATTAGATGTACAGCGCCTTGCAAAAGTATTCACCCCCCCTTGGCAATTTTCGTGTTTTGTTGCCTCACAACCTTGGAAGTAACACGGATTGTTTGAGGATTTGCATGATTTCATTTACAGAACACGCCCACAACTTTGAAGGTGTTTTTTTTTTTTTTTTATTGTGAAGCAAACAACAAATAGGACGAAACAACAGAAAAAATCAATGGGCCAGATTCAGGTAGACTTACGACGGGCGTATCAGTAGATACGCCGTCGTAAGTCCGAATCCGCGCCGTCGCAACTTTAAGCGTATGCTCAAACTGAGATACGCTTAAATGTTGCTAAGATATGGCCGGCGTAAGTCTCCTACGCCGTCGTATCTTAACTGCATATTTACGCTGGCCGCTAGGGGCGTGTACGCTGATTTATGCCTAGAATATGTAAATCAGCTAGATACGCCTATTCACGAACGTACGCCTGGCCGTCGCAGTAAAGATATGCCCTTTTACGTAAGGGGTTTTCAGGCGTAAAGATAAACCACCAAAAAGATGGCGCAGCCAATTTTAAGTATGGACGTCGGAACCGCGTCAAATTTTTCAAATTTTACGTTGTTTGCGTAACTCGTCCGTGAATGGGGATGGCCGTAATTTACGTTCACGTTGAAAGCATGACGATTTGCCGACGTCATTTGGAGCATGCGCCACGGACGGCGCATGTGCTGTTCGATCAAACGTAATTTACGTGGGGGTCACACTTAATATACATAAAACACGCCCACAGCTTCAACATTTGAATTAGGCGGGCTTACGCCGGCCCTAATACGCTACGCTGCGGTAACTTCGGCGGCAAAATCTTTGAGAATACCATTCTCGCCTCTCAAAGTTGCGGCGGCGTAGCGTATAGGAGATATGCTACGCCCGCCTAAAGGTACGTGAATCTAGCCCATTGTGCAAAACTATTCACCCCCCTAAAGTCAATACTTTGTAGATCCACCTATCACAGCTCCAAGTCTCTTTGGATAAGTCTCTATGATCTTGCCACATCTCACCACTGGGATTTTTCCCCATTCCTCCTCCTTGCAAAACTGCTCCAGCTCCTTCAAGTCGGATGGTTTGCGCTTGTGAACAGCAATCTTTAAGTCTGACCACATATTTTCTATTGGATTGAAGTCTGGGCTTTGACTAGGCCATTCCAACACATTTACGTGTTTCCCCTTAAACCACTCAAGTGTTGCTTTAGCAGTGTGTTTGGGGTCATTGTCCTGCTGGAAGGTGACCCTCCGTCCTCGCCTCAAATCGCACACAGAGTGCTACAGGTTTTGCTGAAGAATATCCCTGTATTTAGCACCATCCATATTTCCCTCAACTCTGACCAGTTTCCCAGTCCCGACTGCTGAAAAACATCCCCACAGCATGATGCTGCCACCACCATGTTTCACAGTGGGGATGGTGTTCTTTGGGTGATGTGATGTGTTGGGTTTGCGCCAGACATAGCGTTTTGTTTGATGACCAAAAAGTTCAGTTTTAGTCTCATCAGACCAGAGCACCTTCTTCCATACATGTGGGAGTCTCCCACATGCCTTTTCCCAAACTCAAAACGCGCCATTTTGTTTTTTGCTGAAAGTAATGTCTTTCTTCTGGCCACTCTGCCATAAAGCCCAACTCTATGGAGCGTACGTCTTATTGTCCCCCTATGTACAGATACTCCAGTCTCTGCTGTGGAACTCTGCAGCTCCTCCAGGGTCACCTTAGGTCTCTGTGCTCCTCTCTGATTAATGCCCTCCTTGCCCGGTCCGTGAGTTTTGGTGGGCGGCCGTCTCTTGGCAGGTTTGCTGTTGTGCCATGTTCTTTCCATTTGGTGATAATAGATTTGATGGCGCTCCTAGGGATCATCAAAGATTTGGATATTTTTTTATAACCTAACCCTGACTTGTACTTCTCAGCAACATACACTACGCTGCCGTAACTTACATCGCGCTCAGAACTAGGACTAAGAGGGCACGACCAATAAGAAATATTGTTCCCAACTGTTACTTTGTAGACAGGTGGAATAACGCTTTACATTCAGGTCTTCATTGTCTCCGGGAACAACAGCACACCGAGTTCTGACGTGAAGTTCATCAACACTGCGACCTTTCCGAATGTTCCCTTAATTCTCGTTTAGTATCCTTCTCCAGTCACAGTCAAGGCGGCAAATTAATAGAGGTGAGTGCGGATCGTCGGGGCTGAATGACAGAACTGGGGAGGGGGCCGGGGGGGGAGTACAACATATTCTCCGTCTACTCAAGAGGAAAATGTAAATGATTGATTAAAACATTTAAATTTATGTACAAGTCAATAGTTTTATATCAGGAATGGAAGCGAACTCTTCATTAGCGACTGATGTGTCCTTGCTTATCAGCGGCGCGGAGAGATTGTACCTGTCTGTATGGAGCCAGCTGGAGGCTAATTAGACCGAGATGTGCATTAAACCCGCTTTCCTTTTCTTTTTTTTTATAGATTTGACACTAGATGAGGACGGATGATAAGGTCGTGGGCGCCGACGGAGGGGGTCTTGGCTCTTTGCAGTAAGTTCTGGAAGGCCAGTCGTGAGCGTTTAATAGATGCGTGAACTTTGAACGCAGACGCGTCCACCACATGCAGGGCAGGTCTATGAGACGGGTACAAAGCAGTGGCACATTTTTGGGGGGGGGGAGCAAACAAACTGAAAAAAAAAACATCGATTGCAGCCACTGTGCCCATCAAACGCAGCTACTGTGCCAAATGCAGCCACTGTACCCATCAATTGCTGCCACTGTGCCCATCAATTGCTGCTACTGTGCCCCATCAGATGCTGCCACTGTGCCCATCAATTGCCGCTACTGTGCCCCATCAGATGCTCCCAGTGTGCCCAACAATTGCTGCCACTGTGCCCATCAATTGCCTCTACTGTGCCCCATCAGATGCTCTCAGTGTGCCCATCAATTGCCACTACTGTGCCCCATCAGATGCTCCCAGTGTGCCCATCAATTGCTGCCACTGTGCCCATCAATTGCCTCTACTGTGCCCCATCAGATTCTGCCAGTGTGCCCATCAATTGCCGCTACTGTACCCCATCAGATGCTGCCACTGTGCCCATTAATTGCCGCTACTGTGCCCCATCAGATGCTCCCAGTATGCCCATCAATTGCCGCTACTGTGCCCCATCAGATGCTCCCAGTGTGCCCATGAATTGCCGCTACTGTGCCCCATCAGATGCTGCCAGTGTGTCCATCAATTGCCTCTACTGTGCCCCATCAAATGCTCCCAGTGTGCCCATCAATTGCCGCTACTGTGCCCCATCAGATGCTGCCAGTGTGCCCATCAATTGCCGCTACTGTGCCCCATCAGATGCTCCCAGTGTGCCCAACAATTGCTGCCACTGTGCCCATTAATTGCCTCTACTGTGCCCCATCAGATGCTCCCAGTGTGCCCATCAATTGCTGCTACTGTGCCCCATTAGATGCTTCCAGTGTGCCCATCAATTGCCGCTACTGTGCCCCATCAGATGCTGCTAGTGTGCCCATCAATTGCCGCTACTGTGCCCCATCGGATGCTGCCAGTGTGCCCATCAATTGCCACTACTGTGCCCCATCAGATTCTGCCAGTGTACCCATCAATTGCCGCTACTGTGCCCCATCAGATGCTGCCAGTGTGCCCATCAATTGCCGCTACTGTGCCCCATCAGATGCTCCCAGTGTGCCCATCAATTGCTTCCACTGTGTCCATCAATTGCCTCTACTGTGCCCAATCAGATGCTCCCAGTTTGCCCATCAATTGCTGCTACTGTGCCCATCAATTGCCTCTACTGTGCCCCATCAGATTCTCCCAGTGTGCCCATCAATTGCCACTACTGTGTCCCATCAGATGCTGCCAGCGTGCCCATCAATTGCCACTACTGTGCCCCATCAGATGCTGCCACTGTGCCCATCAATTGCCACTACTGTGCCCCATCATATGCTCCCAGTGTGCCCAACAATTGCTGCCACTGTGCCCATCAATTGCCTCTACTGTGCCCCATCAGATGCTCTCAGTGTGCCCATCAATTGCCACTACTGTGCCCCATCAGATGCTCCCAGTGTGCCCATCAATTGCTGCCACTGTGCCCATCAATTGCCTCTACTGTGCCCCATCAGATTCTGCCAGTGTGCCCATCAATTGCCGCTACTGTACCCCATCAGATGCTGCCACTGTGCCCATTAATTGCCGCTACTGTGCCCCATCAGATGCTCCCAGTATGCCCATCAATTGCCGCTACTGTGCCCCATCAGATGCTCCCAGTGTGCCCATGAATTGCCGCTACTGTGCCCCATCAGATGCTGCCAGTGTGTCCATCAATTGCCTCTACTGTGCCCCATCAAATGCTCCCAGTGTGCCCATCAATTGCCGCTACTGTGCCCCATCAGATGCTGCCAGTGTGCCCATCAATTGCCGCTACTGTGCCCCATCAGATGCTCCCAGTGTGCCCAACAATTGCTGCCACTGTGCCTGTTATATCCTCTGTGTTGTGAGGGACACAAGACTCTGGGCTGGAACAATGGATGTTTATTCAGTACAGGAGGTACACTGCAACATGCATCTCAGGACAATACATATCTCTGCTTTCTACATGTGGTCTCTCTAAGATGGCTACTATGCCCCTTGACCCTTGTCATCACTGCTGGGTGGAGCCAGCCTTAAAGTGCCAGTACATGTGGAACCCTTCAGGTATAACACCTTCCATCCATCCCTAAAAAAAACAAAAAAAAAACAAAACAAAACAATAACAGGCACAAAACATTAACTGATAACTGTCCAATAACAGTCCTCCAAACACAGGAGAATTACGGGACTTCAAGCTTGCGGGGTTAATATGTCATCGGATCACTTCCGTCGGCCCCGTCGAAAGTCTCGTAACCGCTCTTGCAACTGAAACCGGTCAGGAGGGCGACAGTGTCGTTGAGGCCGGGCATCCAGCGATTCTGGACCGGAGGATACAGGGCTGGCCGGAATGGGTACCGGCAGGGCCAAGAAGGGATCCCCCAGCTCAGAGGGTAAACAGACCTCCGGACCAGAGCTGGAGGGCTCTGTTGGGGACGAGTTCAAAAGTTCAGAGTCCCCGCAATCATCAGTGTCTGTGCATCCTGATTCGCTGGGAGCAGATCCTTGAGATACTGGTGGTTCAGCTGGCATCAGGGATTCGGGCAGTTGAGAACGAGGACGCAGTTGGTCCGCATGACGTCTGCAAATGGAACCATCTTCCAGGCGGACCTTGTACATGACTATTGTAGTCTGATATTGCAACCCTGTTATTAACCTTCCCCCCTTTTCACCCCAACCCCCCTTTTCCCTTCTCTTGACCCTCTTACCCAGTAAGGACACTGACACAGTAAAATTGGAGTAAATTGGCCACAACAGCCATTTTTATTTTGTAACCAAATTAAATTATATTTTTAACCAAACGTGAAATAGGAATTTCCAACAATTCCAACTTTATTATTAACAAATATTTTATCAAAACTCTTTTATTATTTACACCAGTCCCAATTGGTCTTTGACGGTAAACCCCAGTTAACCTTTTCCTTCACCACCACCACTGCGTTCCATTACCATAACCGGCCTCCAGCCGACCCAGCTCTGAGACACCCCTTTAACCTGCAGTGTACCATCACCGTATTACAGCGGACACCATTCCACTGTAATAACCCCGTAAGGGGGGAGCCATCCCACCGATGAGCCCCCCAACCATTTCCATTCCATCCGTTAACTGCCACCATCAAAGACCAAGGACACCGCCAATCCTGTTGCGACAATCCTGCCTTTATCCTGAAAGAAAAGAAAACAAACGCACAACACCAACACACACCACAAAAACACAGGGAGGGTGGGTGGGAAAACTGTCCTCCTTGTCTGCTTCCTTCCCGGGGCTGTGCACGTGGGCCGCCCCCGCCCCCCTTATATACCACTCCTCCCCCTTCTTCCAATTGGTCCCCAGCCTCCTCCCTTGCTACCACCTCCTTCCTTAACCCCTTGGTTGCCTGCATCCACCACCAGTCATGCCCGGCCCTGCATTATATTTCTTTTTGTGTTTGTCATTCCGGGCCTCACTTGACTATTGTAGTCTGATATTGCAACCCTGTTATTAACCTTCCCCCCTTTTCACCCCAACCCCCCTTTTCCCTTCTCTTGACCCTCTTACCCAGTAAGGACACTGACACAGTAAAATTGGAGTAAATTGGCCACAACAGCCATTTTTATTTTGTAACCAAATTAAATTATATTTTTAACCAAACGTGAAATAGGAATTTCCAACAATTCCAACTTTATTATTAACAAATATTTTATCAAAACTCTTTTATTATTTACACCAGTCCCAATTGGTCTTTGACGGTAAACCCCAGTTAACCTTTTCCTTCACCACCACCACTGCGTTCCATTACCATAACCGGCCTCCAGCCGACCCAGCTCTGAGACACCCCTTTAACCTGCAGTGTACCATCACCGTATTACAGCGGACACCATTCCACTGTAATAACCCCGTAAGGGGGGAGCCATCCCACCGATGAGCCCCCCAACCATTTCCATTCCATCCGTTAACTGCCACCATCAAAGACCAAGGACACCGCCACAGCCCGAAAGGGAAACCCCCCTTTTCCTTACGGGCCCCTCCACACCCGCAGGGCCCTCTGAATTCCCTCCTGCACTCCCAGGACCCACAAGTCCGTACCCACGTCGGTTAGGTGAACACCATCCCTGAGCAGGTACAGCCCCAAATTAAGCTCCAATTCTCTGTGTCTCACCACTAACCCCCCATGTTTGGCCACAAACCGCCCTAGCACCTTATTTACCTTTATTCTCCCTTTGTTGACCCGGTCCACTGACCTTGCCATACGCCAGGTAGTTCGCGCGACAATGTCAGACCATACTATCAGCATTCTCGGGAAAGATGCCCGCAACGTCAAGACGTCCGCCTTGACTGCCGTCATCAAGTCCCCTATCGGCCGGATCCCCAAGTCGTTTCCCCCGACGTGCAACAGTAGCACATCAGGAGGTCGGTCGAGCCGAGCATAGCGCTGCACTTCAGACAGCACCCTGCTCCAACCCATCCTGGGGATCCCCAACCACCTGACCGTTGCCTCCCGCCTGGAAATCCCCAACTGCCTACCTTCTGGCCTAGCATCTGCTCTCCTGGCCCCCCTACAAACATATGAATGCCCCATTATCCACACGAGGCCTGGCTTTTCTCCACCTGTAAAACAAAATAAACAATGATCATCCACACCCTAAACATATTGCAATAAACCGGTCCTTTTTTCCTGATCCCACACCTCTCACAAATCCAACGCCAAGTGTGGGCGCACGTAAGAGCGAAATCTCCTAGATTCCCATCTCCCGATTCGTTTTACTGCTGTCTCATCCAACCCGCACCGGGCCGCCTCGGTCGCCGCCCCAATGCGGAAGGAGTGCGAGGCAAACAGCCGCTCGTCCAAACCCGCCTTTTTCAAACATTTTCTAAACAGGGCCGTAAATTGAAACCGTGAAACAAAAGACCCGTCCCCATGCATCAAAAATGGGCCCCCCAACTTGGGGCGTACCTTAAAAAATTCCCTTACCACCCCTACCGGACAAGCCTCTGAACCCGGCAGCGAATACAAAGATACGTCCACCCCTTTTCCCCCTTGATCCGTTTTTGAGCGCTTAAGGCGAAAAACCACTTTGCCCTCTGCTAAATGAACGTCGTTGACCAATAAACCCCCGGGAACCCGCCTGGAGGGACTTACTAGCTCCCCCACCCGAAACGCACCGAAAAACGCAACCGAAAACCCCGCCCGAAACAACCGTATTTCATATGCGGACGAACAAACCTCCCCCAATACCCCAAAAATTCTGCGTAGTACGGAAAATGTCACCGGCCTCCGCGCATCACTGCTCTGACGTCCCTTCTTGTATCCCTTTACCGCTTGCCTTACCCAAAACGACTTCGTAAAATCCTCCCTCCCCTCCAGTTTAAACAAAAAGGCCAGGGCCGCCAGCTTCTTTTCCAACGCAGAGACTGACCCCACCTTTTCCATGTGTCTAGACACAAAATACACCACTAACCAGCCCATCTCCATGTCTGCCCGCTCCACCTCCGCCAACCGCTTAAAACCAGCCCATTCCGCCCATACCTTAGCATATGCCGTCCACGTCGGCCCACTCACCGACCTCCTGAGCCAGTCTGCTGCGGCTCCAAAGCAAGTCCCCACATCCACCCTGGGCAAGGAACCCCTTCCGCGTCGGCCCCTGGAGCCAGCTCCCTGAACCTGTCCCACTGGAATCGAGACAGGGCGTCAGCAAGCCTATTATCCACCCCCGGAATATGCACTGCATACAGGAAAATATTCCACTGAAGACAACGTAACACCAGGTGCCGCAGCAACCGCACCACCGGAACCGATGAACCGGAGATACGATTGATGACCTGCACCACCCCCATGTTGTCGCAGTTCAACCTGATCTTCAGATCCCTGCATTCTGCCCCCCATAGCTCAATCGCCACCACCACTGGGAATAGCTCCAGTAGCACCAGGTTCTTTTCAAAACCCGCCGCCACCCAGGACTCCGGCCATGCCTCCGCGCTCCACCTTCCCTTAAAGAAGGCCCCGTAACCTGTGGATCCAGCCGCGTCCGTGACCAGATCCAAATCAAAATTGCTGAAGGGGCCGGACATCCAAATGGCCCTCCCGTTGTATGTCTCTAGAAATGTGTCCCACACCTGTAAATCAGCTTTTAGATCCCTTGTCAACCTAATGTAGTGCTTCGGTGCCCGAACACCCGCGGTTGCTGCCGACAGCCGTCGGCAAAAGACCCTGCCCATAGGGATGATGCGGCAGGCGAAGTTCAATTTTCCCAAAATCGACTGCAACGTCCGCAACTGAACTTTGTCCTGCCCCACCATCCCCCGAATCTCCATCCGGAGATTCTCAACCTTGTCCCTCGGAAGCCTACACTCCATTTTTTCTGAATCAATCATGATACCTAGAAACATCAATTCCGTGCGCGGGCCCTCCGTCTTGTCGGCCGCCAGCGGCACTCCGAACTTCTCCGCAATGTGCTGCAATGTTGCCAGCAAGACTGCGCACACTTTGGATGACGGGGGTCCCACGCACAGGTAGTCATCAAGATAGTGGATAACTGAATCCACCCCTGCCACGTCCCTGACCACCCACTCCAAGAAGGAACTAAATGTCTCAAACAGTGCGCAGGAAATCGAGCATCCCATAGGCAAACACTGATCCACGTAAAACTCCTCTTGCCACCGGCAACCCAACAGCCTAAAACTGTCCGGGTGAACCGGCAGCAAGCGGAACGCAGCCTCAATGTCCGACTTCGCCATCAGGGCGCCCCTCCCGTAACGCCGCACCCACCGCACCGCCGCGTCAAACGACGCGTACGACACGGAGCATGCTTCTGGATCTATTGCGTCATTCACCGACCCCCCCTTTGGAAAAGACAAGTGGTGAATGAGGCGATACTTGTTTGGTTCCTTCTTGGGCACCACCCCCAGAGGTGACACTACCAAATCCGGCAGTGGCATCTCCGTGAACGGCCCAGCCATCCTGCCCAGTTCCACTTCGTTTGCTAGTTTTTTCGATACCACTGAAGGATTCTCCAAGGCAGACCGCAGATTCTTCGCCAAGGGTGGCACCTTCGACAAAGAACTGGGAATGACAAATCCCTCGGAGAACCCCGACGCGAGCAGCCGAGCTGCCGCCCTATCCGGGTACCTATCTAGAAAAGGTCCCATCTTTTCCACCCTCACTGGCGTTACCCCCTTTGCTAGCAGCGTCCCCCCCCCGCTTGCCCTTCTTAAAACACCGTGACAGGGGGTGAGCACCCCCGCATCCGGAGCACTCGTGCTTAAAACGACAGGTTCCCCCAAACTTGCAGGAACCTTCGTTGAACTGCCAGCACACCCCCCATTTTTTCCCGGCCGGCGATCCAGAGGTGGGTGTACCCCCGGCCCCCCCCCTGAAAAAACGGTGTATTAGTCCTGGGAGCGGAAATCATCCTCATCCACAAGCTAATATCCTTATGGTCCCAACGCAGAAACGGGCGAACCGCCCGCCGCTGCCGAAACTGCTCGTCGTACCGCAGCCATCCCGTTCCCCCATAAACCCGCTGTGCTTCCCCTATGGCGTCCATGTAGCAGAAAAGCGCCGAACAATGCTCCGGGCTTTTCTCTCCAATGACGCTGGCCATGATTGCAAACGCTTGCAACCAGTTGCTAAACGTACGGGGAATCAATCCATACCTCCTCTTTTCCTCATCATCCTTTTTTATCCCATCCGTTTTAACCCTGTCAAGATTGAATTTTTCTAAAGGCAACAGGGAAAAAATTTCAACATACTCACCCTTTTCTATCTTATCCTTGACCTCCTGTTTCAAATGGGACCCCAGTGGACCCTCAAAGCATACATACATTTCCCCTCTCGCCGCATCTTCCAGCCTGACCTCATCCCCCTTTCCCCCCCCCCCCGGGCTTCCCACCCCCTGCGGCGTCTCCTGACCCACCCTCGGGTGCCGCCCCCTTTTCCCCACCAACCAGGGCTGGTGCCCCAACCACTACGGGGGGCACAGCATTAGCCCCCAACCAGGGCGCAGCCTGCGGCGGCGTCACCACCCCGCCCCCCCCCGGCAAAACGTTGCATTAGCTCCCCCATACCCCTCAATAACTCTTGCAGCCCACCAGGAGAACCCTGGGCGGCAGGCATTACCCCCGCCACCCCGGGGCCCCCGGAAGGCGGCAGGACATTACTCCCCACATTGCCCCCTGTTACCTGAGGCCCGCCCCCCCCCAACCCCCAACAATGAGCATAACAAAGCAGCAACATCCCCAGAAGTCAAATTAGTTAACTTACCAGGCTGACCAGGAGCATCCCTCACAGCCGACACCGGAAGCTCCACCGCTGGCGAATCCTCCACCCGATCTTCCTCATCCGATCCCGATGACTCCACCTCAGAACGACCTTCCAAGACCGGCGTTGCCGACGACGTCAGCCCCCCAGGCCCGGTAAGCCTGGAGGCCGAAGACCCCAGCCTCTCGGCGGGTCGTCCTCTCCCCCTCAACCCGGTCGTGGACGCATCAAAATGTCCGCTCTGTCCCTGGGATCTACCGGACACCTCCCTCCGCCTTTCAAGTGAATCCGGCCTCCCCGCTGACCTGGAGCCGGTGGTCCCGATCCGTGAGGACCCCCCGGCCGTTCCATTGCTTGTCTCTGGTTGGGGCCCCCCCCTTTTGTTCCCGTCTGCTCCTGAGGGACCCGCTCCTGCTGCTGTCTTCTTTTTGGGCAAGACACGGGCGCCATTACGGCCCGATGCCCCGCCCGCAGGGCCCAAATTGAGTGGCGTATTGCGTCTACCTGCACCCCCGGCCGAAGCATGAGAGCGCTTGGCCGGCGGGGGTGACGGATCCTCCCGAGGGCTCCTATTATGGCGCTGGGTCCTGGCAGTTGGTGCGGGGGAATAACGATCCGGCGCTCGCGACCGCCGAGCACGTGGTGTAGCTACCTCTGCGGCCTGCGACCCCCCCCCCTTCTTCTGGAATAAGGGCCCCCATCTGCTCCTCAAGCCATCCTGGTTCTCTATTCGCCGCTGCCGCGCGCAGTTTTGCCAAAAATAAGTCAATTTTCTGCATTTTTCTTTTGAGTGAAAACGCTGCTGTGCAGATGGGAGAAAAAACTGTCCTCCTTGTCTGCTTCCTTCCCGGGGCTGTGCACGTGGGCCGCCCCCGCCCCCCTTATATACCACTCCTCCCCCTTCTTCCAATTGGTCCCCAGCCTCCTCCCTTGCTACCACCTCCTTCCTTAACCCCTTGGTTGCCTGCATCCACCACCAGTCATGCCCGGCCCTGCATTATATTTCTTTTTGTGTTTGTCATTCCGGGCCTCACTTCTTGGGTCCCAAGGTCTCTGCAATGACAGCAGGAAGCCAACGGGTGTTGGAAGCCCCATAAGATCGGGCCCATACCTTTTGTTGGGCTGTGAATCGGGGGAGCTCATTGTGTTTGACCATCTTGTCTTGGGACTGTAGTACATGTTCCTGGACTGTTTGAGGGCGGAGCATATCCAAAACAGTCCATGGCTGCCGCCCCAGAAGGAGTTCTGCTGGAGTTTTCCCAGTGGTTGCATGTGGTGTGTTTCTGTAAGCAGAAAGGAAGGAGTCCAGCTGCTGGGGTGACAGGGACTGTTGTTTACTTGCAGCCACTGTAGCTTTGAAATAGCGTTTAAAAGTCTGCACAAACCGCTCTGCTTGACCATTTGTAGCCGGGTGGTAAGGTGCGGTCAACTTGTGCTTGATGTTGTGGGCAGTCAGGAAATGCTGAAACTCCTGACTGGTGAATTGTGCACCGTTGTCTGTGACGATTTCTCTGGGGTATCCAAACGTAGCAGCGAGATGTAACAGTATGGAAACCGTTGCCTTAGTCGTTGGCTGAGTAACAGGAATGACCTCAGGCCACTTTGAATGGGCGTCCACTATGATCAAGAAGGTGTGTCCTCTGATCGGGCCTGCAAAGTCCAAGTGTAGGCGAAACCAAGGAACCGTGGGCCAAGTCCAGGGCTGGACGCACCCTCGAGGATGGTCTCTTGCCGTTTGTGCACATCCAGCACAAGCATTCACATATGTTGTGATATCTGAGTCTAGGTTTGGCCACCACACATAGCCTCTGGCCTTTTGTTTCATACGTGTGCTCCCGGGATGACCAGTATGTAGCAAGTCCAGAATGTGTCTCCGGAGGGTCTGTGGAATGATCACTCGGTCTCCCCATAAAACACAGTTGCCAGCCACAGTTAATTTCATACGCCTACGGAAAAAAGGTTCATACTCCTGTGTGACAGTTGCAGGCCAACCGGAACGTACCCAGGAGAGTATGGTTTTCAAAAAGGTTTCCTTGTTTGCATGGGCTGCTATCTCCCCAGAAGACAAGAAGGACAGGCTGGTGTAACAACAACTCTTGACCGGTGGAGAAGAGTCCATGGACCTCCCTGTCAGTCGGGACATAGCGTCCGCATTAGCATTGGCATCATGACCACGATACTGAATTTTGTAGCTGTATGCCCCCAAGAATAGGGCATAGCGTTGGAGGCGGGCCGCAGTAGTCTGGGAGATGCCTTTGTCAGGGCTAAAGATCTGAAGGAGTGGTTTATGGTCCGTCAGTATGGTGAATTCCCTACCATACAGGTAAAGATGAAACTTCTTAATTGCCCATATCAGCGCAAGAGCCTCTTTGTCAATGTGTGAGTAATTGCTTTCTGCTTTTGTCAAAGACCTGGAGGCAAATGCCACTGGTTTTTCTGACCCATCTGGTAAGATGTGGGATAGTACCGCCCCCAGACCATAGGGTGAGGCATCACAAGCCAAGGTGAGAGGCTTCTGGAGGTCATAGTGCACGAGCATGCGTGACGCCAACAGCTTCCGCTTAGAAACTTCAAAAGCACGTTGGCATGCAGCCGACCAGTCCCATCTGGAGTGTTTCTCCAAAAGCTTGTTCAACGGAAACAAGGTGTGTGCCAGATCTGGCAGGAATTTGTGGTAATAGTTCAGCAAGCCAAGGTATGATCGCAGCTGCTGGACGTTGGTTGGGGCTGGAGCTTTGACTAAAGCATCAACCTTGGCTTCCGTGGTGTGTATACCTTTTGCATCCACAAGGTGGCCACAAAACTCCAATTTAGGCACCATGAATTGGCATTTTGCTAAGTTCACTTTCAGACCCTGTTCTTGGAGTCTCGCCAACACAAGCTCCACATTCTGCTTGTGTTCCTGGTCGGTCCGTCCTGTAATGAGCATGTCATCTAGCAGGCACTGAGTGAAAGGAATGTCCGCCAAAATCTCGTCCATTTTTCGTTGCCAAATGGCTGGGGCAGAGGCTACCCCAAACACCATCCGATTATATTGATACAGTCCCTTGTGGGTGTTGATGGTCAGAAACTTGCGGAAAGAAGGATGGACCTCAAACTGTAAATATGCTTGTTTGAGATCAAGCTTGGTGAACTTTTGACCTCCTGCAAGAGAGGCAAAAATGTCATCTACTCTGGGTAGGGGATACTGGTCTATTTCCAGTTGAGAGTTCAGTGCCATGCGGAAATCGCCACAAATGCGCAAGTCCCCATTCGATTTCTTTACCGGTACAACTGGTGATGCCCACTCGCTGTGCTCTACCTTTGAGATGACACCAGCCGACTTAGTTCTGCTTCCACACCTGCTCGGAGTGCGAAAGGTACTGTCCGAGCTTTGAAGAACTTAGGCTGAGCTTTGGGTTTCAGCTTGAGTCTCACACAGTCATGCTTTATTTTTCCCAAATGGTCATCAAAAATATTTGGGAACCGCTGCTTCAGGGACACCACCCATCCCTCATTATCTCCTAATGGAATGGTAACGGTGTTACAGGGACTTATGGCGATGTCTGGCATACCAAAGTGAGCAATCCAGTCTCTCCCAAAGAGAGGGGGTCCCCCATTTTCTAGGATATATAATGGCAGTCTCTTTGTCTGACCCTTGTACAATACCTTTACTTTTGCGTAACCCAGTGGGTGGAGTATCTGCTTTGAGTATGTCTGCAGTTTGATTGGTGTTGGGCGGACAGTTTTTCGGGTCTGAAGTTGTCTCCATTGTTTCTGGGTGATAACTGAAACTGCTGCTCCTGTGTCTACATCCATCTTGAGTCTCTTTCCCTCAACGGTTACATCTACAGTCATTGCGGAGGGTGCTGAATGCATATGATGTATGTCTAACCTGTGGAGCACTTCCTCATCCTCTGACTCAGATGATGATGTATATCTTCCCACCATATATGTCCTAGTCTTGGGGTTCAGAGGTTGTTTATCTCGCACCTTCTTGCTACGGCAAACTCGTTTCAGATGGCCGGTCCTACCGCAATTATGACAGGTCTGATCCTTAAACCGGCAGACTTTGTAATCATGGTCTGTATTCCCACAATGGTAGCAAGCTGACTCCCGGCTTGGTGGGGGTCTGTATTTCCAGTTTGCAGCAGTTGGTTTGACTGCTGTTCTGAAAACTTCCTGCTTCACCTCTTCCCTTCTGCTCTGGGGGTTCAATTCCTCTGTATCTTTCACAGCCATTTCCATCACTGAAGCTATCTCAATTGCCTTTGTAAGGGTAAGGTCTTTCTCTGATAACAGTCTCTTTTGTGTTGACTCACAATTCAGTCCCATGACAAACTTATCTCTCAGTGCAGTAGGTAGGTAGTCCCCAAAAGAACAGGTCGAGGCTAGTCTGCGAAGGGCGAGCACATAAGCTTTAATCTCTTCACCTGTCTGTTGCTGCCTTTGATAGAAGCGAAATCTTTCTGCAATCTCTAGTGGTTTAGGCTGGAAGTGATCCTCTAGCAGTGTCAGCAGCTCTGCCAATGTCTTAGCTGCTGGTTTTACAGGGGAAAGCAGATCCCTCAGAGTGTCATATGTCTTGGCCCCAACCACTGTCAGAAACACTGCTACTTGCCTGTTGTCTGGGATGGCATTTGCACTGAAATACTGTTCCAGTCTCTCAACCCAGGAACTCCAGGATGTCTGTTCTCCATCAAACTCACTTAATGTCCCGATTAATGACATTTTCCTGCTGGGATCTGTGATTGCTTTTATCCAGGTGACAATCCACAATGTCTTTGTCCCTCTCTCAGACTGATAGACACTTTGTAAATCCCATCCTCGTAGTCACTGTTATATCCTCTGTGTTGTGAGGGACACAAGACTCTGGTCTGGAACAATGGATGTTTATTCAGTACAGGAGGTACACTGCAACATGCATCTCAGGACATTACATATCTCTGCTTTCTACATGTGGTCTCTCTAAGATGGCTACTATGCCCCTTGACCCTTGTCATCACTGCTGGGTGGAGCCAGCCTTAAAGTGCCAGTACATGTGGAACCCTTCAGGTATAACAGTGCCCATCAATTGCCTCTACTGTGCCCCATCAGATGCTCCCAGTGTGCCCATTAATTGCTGCTACTGTGCCCCATTAGATGCTTCCAGTGTGCCCATCAATTGCCGCTACTGTGCCCCATCAGATGCTGCTAGTGTGCCCATCAATTGCCGCTACTGTGCCCCATCGGATGCTGCCAGTGTGCCCATCAATTGCCACTACTGTGCTCCATCAGATTCTGCCAGTGTACCCATCAATTGCCGCTACTGTGCCCCATCAGATGCTGCCAGTGTGCCCATCAATTGCCGCTACTGTGCCCCATCAGATGCTCCCAGTGTGCCCATCAATTGCTTCCACTGTGTCCATCAATTGCCTCTACTGTGCCCAATCAGATGCTCCCAGTTTGCCCATCAATTGCTGCTACTGTGCCCATCAATTGCCTCTACTGTGCCCCATCAGATTCTCCCAGTGTGCCCATCAATTGCCACTACTGTGTCCCATCAGATGCTGCCAGCGTGCCCATCAATTGCCACTACTGTGCCACACCAGATGCTGCCAGTGTGTCCATCAATTGCCACTACTGTGCCCCATCAGATGCTGCCAGTGTGCCCATCAATTGCCACTACTGTGCCCCATCAGATGCTGCCAGTGTGTCCATCAATTGCCACTACTGTGCCCCATCAGATGCTACCAGTGTGCCCATCAATTGCCGTTACTGTACCCCCATCAGATGCTGCCAGTGTGTCCATCAATTGCCACTATTGTGCCCCATCAGATGCTCCCAGTATGCCCATCAATTGCCACTATTGTGCCCCATCAGATGCTGCCAGTGTGCCCATCAATTGCCGCTTATGTGCCCCATCAGATGCTCCCAGTGTGCCCATCAATTGCCACTACTGTACCCCATCAGATGCTGCCAGTGTGCCCATCAATTGCCGCTACTGTACCCCATCAGATGCTCCCAGTGTGCCCATCAATTGCTGCCACTGTGTCCATCAATTGCCGCTACTGTGCCCAATCAGATGCTCCCAGTGTGCCCATCAATTGCTGCTACTGTGCCCCATCAGATGCTGCCAGTGTGCTCATCAATTGCTGCTACTGTGCCCCATCAGATGCTGCCAGTGTGCCCATCAATTGCTGCTACTGTGCCCTATCATATGCTGCCTGTCTGCCTCTCTCAGGAGTCCAATCACAGTGCCTGACGTTTCAGCCAATCAGGTGACCGGTAACAGACCCGGCGACCGGATTTGCTGAGAGGTGGATTCAGTGTTACCAAAGCAAATTCCTTCGCTTTGCTAACATACAGCTGAGTGAACAGCGAACGCCCAGCATGGCGCTCGCTGTTCACATTTTTGGGTGCCTATTAGAGCCTACCGCTGTATACAGGCGCTTCCAAAGAACACCCCCGCCGCTGTAATTCAGGTGCCCGGCGCCCGAAAAGGGGTGTAATGGTGTGGTGGATCACATCCAATAGAGCACCTTTGGAATGTGGTGAAATGGGAGATTGGCGTCATGGATGGGCAGCCGACAAATCTGCAGCAAATACGTGATGTTAATAGGGTTGTCCCGATACCGATACTAGTATCGGTATCGGGACCGATTCCGAGTATTTGCGGGAGTACTCGTACTCCCGCAAATACCCCCGATACCGAAATAGAATACTTGCCGCCGCCGTTACGTCGCATCCCGCCGCCGTTACGTCGCATCCCGCCGAATCCGCGCTGCCGCCGACTGTTTAACACGCGCAGGGAGTGTAATGATTGGCGCCGCGCAGCGTACAGACACTCCCCCTTGCTCGGGTGAACTGTCCAATCCCGAGCAAGGGGGAGTGTCTGTACGCAGGGCGGCACGAATCATTACAGCTGTAATGATTGGCACCGCGCCGCGTATAGGCACTCCCCCTTGCTCGGGTGAACTGTCCAATCCCGAGCAAGGGGGAGTGTCTGTACGCAGCTCGGCACGAATCATTACAGCTGTAATGATTGGCACCGCGCCGCGTATAGACACTCCCCCTTGCTCGGGTGATCTGTCCAATCCCGAGCAAGGGGGAGTGTCTGTACGCAGCGCGGCACCAATCATTACACTACCCGCGCGTGTTAAACAGTCGGCGGCAGCAGCGGATGCAGGTAAGGGGGATATGGGGGAGATAATGTCTGCATATGGGAGACAATGGTTGGATATGGGAGACAATGGCTGGATATGGGGGGAGACAATGGCTGGATATGGGGGAAGACAATGGCTGGATATGGGGGAAGACAATGGCTGGATATGGGAGACAATGGCTGTATATGGGGGAAGACAATGGCTGGATATGGGGGAAGACAATGGCTGGATATGGGGGACGACAATGGCTGGATATGGGAGACAATGGCTGTATATGGGGGAAGACAATGGCTGGATATGGGGGGAGACAATGGCTGGATATGGTGGGAGACATTGCTGCATGGGGGGAGACAGTGGCTGGATAATGGGGGGAGACAGTGGCTGGATAATGGGGGGAGACAGTGGCTGGATAATGGGGGGAGACAATGGTTGCATATGGGGGGAGACAATGGCTGGATATGGGGGGAGACAATGGCTGGATATGGGGGACATGGCTGCATATGGGGGGGAGACAGTGGCTGGATAATGGGGGGAGACAATGGCTGGATATGGTGGGAGACATTGCTGCATGGGGGGAGACAGTGGCTGGATAATGGGGGGAGACAGTGGCTGGATAATGGGGGGAGACAATGGTTGCATATGGGGGGAGACAATGGCTGGATATGGGGGACATGGCTGCATATGGGGGGAGACAGTGGCTGGATAATGGGGGGAGACAGTGGCTGGATAATGGGGGGAGACAATGGTTGCATATGGGGGGAGACAATGGCTGCATCTGTGGGGGGACATGGCTGCATATGGAGACACATTTAAAAAAAAGTATTGGTATTCGGTATCGGCGACTACTAAAAAAAAAGTATCGGTACTTGTACTCAGTCCTAAAAAAGTGGTATCGGGACAACCCTAGATGTTATCATGTCACTATGGAGCAAAATCTCTGAGGAACGTTTCCAACAACTTGTTGTATCTATACCACCAAGAATGAAGGCCAAAGGGGGTCCAACCCGGGACTAGCAAGGGGGGGGGCCTAATCATAGGTGTGCGCAGACCATGGCATTGGGGTGTGCACCCAAAGCTCAAACACACACGTGTGCGTATATATATATCTCAGTGGAGCAGTGTCAGTAGGGAAGAGATTGATGTCAGTAGTTTATTTTTTATTTTACTTTTTATCATAACTTTTTTTTAAATTTTTCACAATTTTATTTATTAATAATATATTATTACTTTTTTATCACAACTTTTTTTTTTTAATGTTTCCATTTTTTACAATTGTATTTAATAGTAATAAATTATTATTATTGTTATTAAGAGGTAGACAAGTTTCGGGCAAATGTTGGCACTTAGGCCCAGATTCTCAAAAGAGATACGACGGCGCATCTCCAGATACGCCGTCGTATCTCTGCGACTGAATCTTAGAATCAGTTACGCATAGATAGTCATTAAATCCGACAGGCGTAAGTCTCTTACGCCGTCGGATCTAAACTGCAATTTTTTTTAAGCCAAAACATTGCAATCTAAGATAGGACGGCGCACTTAAACATAGGTCGGCTTAGATTCAGGCCTAACTCTTTGTGAATCTACCTACAAGTGCTTTGAGAATACAGCACTTGCCCATGTAAGTTGCGGCGGCATAACGTAAATCAGATAAGTTACGCCGCCGCAAAGATACGCCAGTCTACGAGAATCTGGCCCTTGGTGTATCCAGGGCCGTCTTTACCACAGGGCAAATGGGGAAGCTGCCCAGGGCCCTGTCACTGTTGGGGGCCCAAAGCAACCCCCTTTTTTCTTTTTTTTTTGGGGGGGGTCCGGAGGTCCCCAGGGCCCCGGATGGCAACCCCCCTTTTTTTTATAAATTATTTTTTTTTTCATATTATTTTATTTATTTTTATTTATTTTTTTATATATATATAAACACCCTTTTTTATTTTTTTTATAAATGTTTATTTTTTTATTTTTGTTTATATATATTTTTTATTTTTATTTTTTATTAAAGGGCCCAGAGGTCCCCAGGGCCCTGGATGGCAACCCCCCCTTTTTTTTTTTTATAAATGTTTATTTTTTATATATATTTTTTTTATTTTTTATTAAAGGGCCCAGAGGTCCCGGATGACAACCCCCTTTTTTTTGTAATTTATTTTTATTAAAAAAAATAATTATTAAAGGGCCCAGAGGTCCCCAGGGCCCCAGATGGCAACCCTCTTTTTTAAAAAAATATATATATATTTTTTATATATATTTTTTATTTCTTTTTATTAAAGGGCCCAGAGGTCCCCAGGGCCCCGGATGGCTACACCCCTTTTTTTATATATATTTTTCTTTATTTCTTTTTCTTGTAAAGGGCCCCCGCTTCTAAATTCGCGGCAGCCCCCCCCCCTGCTTCTCAATTTCAGGCGGCAGCACCCCCCCCAGTTCTCTGCTCCAGGGGGCCCATGCCTGAAGCTGTGTAAGTGGCCCCATAATTCCTGATGGCGGCCCTGCCGCCCGTTAAGCCCCTGTGCTGCCCACAAATCAGGCTGAAAATCATCAGCGGCACGCAGCCAGTGACAGTACTGCTTCCCTTCCCAGTGTTTTAAAATGTACAGCACCCCTGGCTTCCCTTTAGATGTGCACTTCTCCCTTCCTGCCACTGGGTGCTGCTTGTATATAAAAGTGAATTAGAATGTGATTTTATAACATCCCCAGTTTGCTCTTCCCGAGGCTGACTTCTTCATGTCCTGCTCCTCAAGGTATGTCAATGTTTGCTAATCTATATTGTAAATAGAAGTTTTCTGTAGAGTGTGCCCAAAGTCTTTATAATATTTGATGATTCACTGCAGGTCTGGTCAGTGTTTTAAAAAGTTCCTCTATTTTACACATGGCATGGCATGGGGGTCACAGCATCGTCTGTCCATTCTGCTTTAGCACTATGGGACCCCATGCCATGCCATGTGTAAAATAGAGGAACTCTTTAAATCACAGACCAGACCTGCAGTCCAGGCTGAGTAAGACCTCGGAGCACATGGCATTACTGTCTGTATTTAACTGCTTGATGGGCTTATTTTGGGCCTGGCTGGTTCACATGTATGTGTTTTGGCGGCCCACATTTGCGCAGGCACAGCAGCCCATTCATTTGAATGGGCCGCCATGCCTGCGTTTCCTGCAAAGAAAAGCGTGTGCCTCATGTAATAGGCTGCGCACACGGCACGCCTATGCCCATCAAGCACTGAAATACAGCACTGTATGTCCATTATGCTGTCTGCTGTGACTTATCTGCAGTTCCCGCACTGTCAAACTTGCTGCATTTGTGTGTGCAAGAACTGCAGGTAAGTAGCATGGTGCAAGAACTGCAGGTAAGTAGCATGGTGCAAAAGCAGAATGGATTTCAAGGCAACTGTATTTTTAAAATGCTGAATGCACCTTTTTTCTGCAGGAAGCAAAGGTATGGCAGCCCAATTTAAATCAATGGGGTGCTGTACCTGCACAAATGAGGACCGCCAAAACACATACATGTGAACCAGCCAGGCCCAAAATAAGCTGGAGGGGGGCCCAAAAAAAATGTTTGCCCAGGGCCCAAACCATATTAAAGACGGCCCTGGGTGTATCTTTCTATAGTAGGTTCTAGCAGTCCTATACAGGCCCCTTATTTACTATTAATTAGGCACACAGAGGACATGACTTTGACAACATCTGAGAGTGTAATACCTCCCCCGCCCCGCTGACCCTCCACCGCGGAATCATCACGCCGTCTTCAGGGACCGACGAGGGGCCTGTAAAGTCCCGGCCGCTTCTGCAAACACTGCCGCTAATTCCAAAGGATCAATAGACGAGTGACATTGACACAGAGAAGAAATATATATTCTCTGCTGGGACAAACCGCCGCCGTACAAAGAGAGCGCCGACGTCTCCTGGCTGTGATCACCATCCAGGCGAAGCGCAGGAACGCGACGCACTCCGCATGGAATTGTCTGCAGACACAACCAACAAGATCAGGCTACATTCAGAGAGAAGATACAAAGGATACATTGCAATAAATACATAATAAATCAATACAAAGGATACATTGCAATAAATACATAATAAAGCAATACTAAGGATACATTGTAATAAATACATAATAAAGCAATACAAAGATGAATACTAGATCATCCCACTGATTTACAATATTAAATGATATGAAATGCTATAAATCCCCGATTCAGATATCAAACTACTGGAATGAGCATTTCTGCTTGCGATTTTGAAAGCGCGATCTACATTTCCGCGCAGTGGCCGTGCATCCATAAAGGGCATACGGGCGCCGCCCCCTCTCTCATGCCACCTCTCTCTCACCATAGATAGATTCGTGCATTGCATGAACCTATCCATGGTGGCCGCTGCCACCCCCTATTCAGGTGTGAGACCCCTTATCGGGCGCCGGGCACCTGAATTACAGCAGTGGGTTTTTTTGGCTGCGTTTGATGGGCACAGTGGCTGTGCTTGATGGGCACAGTGGCTGCGTTTGATGGCACAGTGGCTGCGTTTGATGGGCACAGTGGCTGTGCTTGATGGGCACAGAGGCTGTGTTTGATGGCACAGTGGTAGCAATTGATAACACAGTGGCGGCAATTTATGGGCACAGTAGCTGGGTTTGATGGGCACAGTGGTGTTAGAAAAGGGAATAAAATGCTTTTCGAACACTGACCCGCCTCTCAGTCAATCAGGTGCTCGATTCTGTTACTTGTCACCTGATTGGCTGAAACAACAGGTGCTGTGATTGGACACCTGATAGAGAGGACAAGAGAAGACATCGAGGAGTGTGGACGTCACCGTGACCCGCTGCGAGACTGCTAAGTGCCAGGCGATGCACACTGGCAGCATTTGATCGGTACAGTGGCTGCGTTTGATGACACAGTAGCTGAATTTGATGGTACAGTGGCTGCGTTTGATGGAACAGTGGCTGCGTTTAATGGGCACAGTGGCTGTGCTTGATGGGCACAGTGGCTGAGTTTGATGGTACAGTGGCTGCGTTTGATGGGCACAGTGGCTGCGTTTGATGGCACAGTGGTAGCAATTGATGGGCACAGTGGCTGCATTTGATGGCACAGTGGCTGTGTTTGATGGGCACAGTGGCTGCGTTTGATAACACAGTGGCTGCGTTTGATGACACAGTGGCGGCAATTGATGGGCATAGTAGCTGGGTTTGATGGCCTCAGTGGCTGCAATCGATGGGTTTTTTATTTCAGCACCAGCCGCCACTGTTTCCACGTGTCATGCATCGGTAAACCCGTTCACTTCAATGGGCTGCCCAATGTGCGTTTGCCACCCCAAAAGAAGCTCCTGCTCCTTTTTGGGTGACAAGCTTAGCATGATTTTTTTTAAACGCATCTTGCCATGGTTGCCAAGGGATTCTGTCGCGAGACACGGTTATATTCTTCTACCAGTTTCAAAAAAACTTAGGTCCCTGTAATGGGGGGGTCAGAAATATTGGATTTTTCCTTTGCTTTAGGAAATTGACCAGTGGCAGCCCGTATATACGGGGCGCAGGGGCGCCGCCCCCCCCATCCATGCATCTTATATCTGGAGAGCGGTGATGTCACTCCTGTATACAGGGCCGCCATCAGGGGGGTACAGGCAGTACACCTGTAAGGGGCCCGGATGGTCCCCAGGGGCCCGGAGGCCCACAGGGCCCCAGATGGCAACTCCCCTTGTTTTTATTTATTTTCTATAAAAAAAATATATACATTTTAATATATTTTTATTTTATTTTTGATTAAAGGGTCCAGGGTCCCGGATGGCAACCCCCCCCCCCTTTTTTTTATTTATTTTTTGTAAAAAAAAAATATTTTTTCTAATATATTTTTATTTTATTTTTTATTAAAGGGACAATTTTTTTTTTAGGGATACGGGGGTCCCCAGGGGCCCGGAGATCCCCAGGGCCCTGGATGACAACCCCCCTTTTTTATATATATATTTTTTTATTTCTTATGTCCCCAGGGCCCATGTGGCAAACCCCCTTTTTATTTTTTTTCATAAATGTTTATTTTTGTTTATATATTTATTTTTTATTAAATGTCCCAGAGGCCCCAAGGGCCCTGGATGGCAACCACCTTTTTTTTTTTTTATAAATGATTATTTTTTTTTAGATTTTTTTTTTATTTATTAAAGGGCCCAGAGGTCCCGGATGGCAACCCCCCTTTTTTTTATATACATTTCTCTTTATTTCTTCTTTTTTTGTAAAGGCCCCCCCCCCCCGCTTCACTCCTGTATAATATATCTTATATCTGGAGAGCGGTGATGTCACTCCTGTATGATATATTTTACATCTGGAGGGCGGTGATGTCACTCCTGTATAGTATATCTTATATCCGGAGAGCGGTGATGTCACTCCTGTATAATATATCTGGAGAGCGGTGATGTCACTCTGTATAATATATCTTATATCTGGAGGGTGGTGATGTCACTCCTGTATAGTATATCTTATATCTGGAGAGCGGTGATGTCACTCTGTATGATATATCTTATATCTGGAGAGCGGTGATGTCACTCCTGTATAGTATATCTTATATCTGGAGAGCGGTGATGTCACTCCTGTATAATATATCTTATATCTGGAGAGTGGTGATGTCACTCCTGTATAGTATATCTTATATCTGGAGAGCGGTGATGTCACTCCTGTATTGTATATCTTATATCTGGAGAGCGGTGATGTCACTCCTGTATAATATATCTGATATCTGGAGAGCGGTGATGTCACTCCTGTATAGTATATCTTATATCTGGAGAGCGGTGATGTCACTCCTGTATAATATATCTTATATCTGGAGAGCGGTGATAATATACTGCATGACATCTCTCCTATAAAGATCACTGATATCTGGAAAGTAGCTCCTGTAAATTATAATGCTGCAGATAAGGAGAATATTATAGGAGGATTTCATGTCAGGCGGCTCTGTGTGGAATTACGGAGTTATTATTACAGTCTCTGAGTTTCCTCAGCGAAGACATTTCCCGGGTTTCGGAGAGAATTACCATAATAAGTAAATTGTAAAAAAGAAAAAGGAAGACAAATAAAGTACGGGAATGCGCGGCGGGCTCCCGGCGGGCGCTGTGACCTGTGTTATTGATCTCATACTTGGAGTCTATTTGGAGGAATCGTCGTGTCAAATGTCGATCGGCCAATTGATTACAAAAATAATACAAATCTTGAATAGGATTCTGGTCAAGGGGTCAAGGCCTGCGGCCGTCATTGTGTCACTCGGGGGTTTTAGTCTCGGGAGGCCGGGGTCACAGTGGTCAGGAGTCACATTTATTATGTATTCATGGAATCCGAAGACTCCTCCGCTTATTAATAACCCGTCATGATGGAGCCGATTCTCAGCAGAGACCTTCCATCAGACTGTCACAGCGCCGCTCTATTCACTATGAACTACCGTATTTATCGGCGTATACCGCGCACTATTTTGCCCTGAAAATCAGGGCAAAATCGTGGGTGCGCGATATACGCCGATACCCGCTTTCCCGCCACGAGTTTGAATACTGCGCCGGCATATACCGAGCGCAGTACACTCGTGAATCTTCGGGCAGTCTCGGCGCCTCTCGCACTGACGTCCTGAGCGTACAGGACGTCAGCGCGACAGTTGCCGAGCCTGCCCGAAGATTCCCGAGTGTACTGCGCTCGGTATATGCCGGCGCAGTATTCAAACTCGTGGCGGGAAACGAGCGGGGAGGATGCGAGGACGCCGCAGAAGGACGCCGGACCCGCCGAAGAGGACCCTCGACCCGCCGAAGAGGACCCCCGACCCGCCGAAGACGGACGCCGGACCCGCCGAAGAGGACACCCGAAGCCGCAGAAGGACGCCGGACCCGACGAGGCCGCCGATGGACGCCGCGCAAGACACCAAAACTGTAAGTACAAAAAAACTAAAAAACTTTTTTTCCACAGGATTGGGGGCCACTTTAGGGGTGCGCGGTATACGCGGGAGCGCGTTATACCGCGATAAATACGGTACTCATCATTGGACGGTTCCTGGGGAAGCACCGGATCACTGAATCCAACAGGAGGACTGGTGGTGGTAGGAGGTTCAGGACATGTGCAGGGAGTGTAAGGAGGTGCAGGAGATATAGGGGGAGGAGGTTGCAAGAGATGAAGGTGGTAGGTGGTGCAGAGCATGTACTGAGAAGGGAGTGCAGAAAATGTAGGGGGAAGAGGTTCCAAGATATGAAGGGGGTAGAGAGTGCACAGCATGTGTGGGGAAGGGAGTGCAGGGAGTATAGTGGAAGGAGGTGCGGGGGATGAGGAGATATAGGGGGGGAGGTTGAAAGAGATGAAGGCGGTAGGTGGTGCAAAGCATGTGTGGGGGAGGGAGTGCAGGGAGTATAGTGGAAGGAGGGGCAGGAGATGAGGAGATATAGGGGGGGGGGTTGAAAGAGATGAAGGCGGTAGGTGGTGCAAAGCATGTGTGGGGAAGGGAGTGCAGGGAGTATAGTGGAAGGAGGTGCAGGAGATGAGGAGATATAGGGGGAAGAGGTTGAAAGAGATGAAGGTGGTAGGTGGTGCAAAGCATGTGTGGGGAAGGGAGTGCAGGGAGTATAGTGGAAGGGAGGCACTGTAAGGGATAGGTAGGGGGAAGGAAGTGCAACAGATAATAGAGGAAGGCAGTGCAGAGAGTATAGCCAGGATATGTAGATGGGAGGGGGTGTAGAAGATGTAGGGGAAAGAGGTTGCAGGAGATGAAGGGGGTAGAGGATGCAAAGTATGTATGGGGAAGGGAGTGCAGGGAGTATAGTGGGAGGGAGGTAAAAGATAGGTGGGGTAAGAAGGTGCAGGTGAAGAAGAGAGTGCAGGGAGTACAGGGGGAGATTTAGGTGGAAGGGAGTGCAAAAGATGATAGAGGAAGGGAGTGTAAGCGAAAGGAGGTGCCAGAGATATAGGGAGAGAAGGTAGTGCAGGGAGTATAGTAGGATGGGTGCGAACACTGCGAAGGATATGTGGTGGAAAGGAGTGCCAAAGATGATAGAGGAAGGCAATGCAGGGAGTATAGGGGTGGGGAGGAAGAATGGGGGTGTAAAGGGGGTAGGGGAAGAGGTTGCAGGAAATGAAGGGGGTAGAGGGTGCAGAGTATGTGTAGGGAAGGGAGTGCAGGGAGTATAGTGGAAGGGAGGTACTGTAAGGGATAGTTAGGGGAAAGGAGGTGCAAAAGATAATAGAAAAAGGCAGTGCAGGGAGTATAGGCAGGAGATGTGGATGGAAGGGGGTGTAGAAGATGTAGGGGAAAGAGGTTGCAGGAGATGAAGCGGGTAGAGGATGCAAAGCATGTGTGGGGAAGGGAGTGCAGGGAGTATAGTGGGAGGGAGATAAAGGATAGGTGGGGGAAGGAGGTGAGATGATGGAAGAAGAAAGTGCAGGGAGTATAGGGGGAGATGTAGGTGAGATGATGGAAGAAGAAAGTGCAGGGAGTATAGGGGGAGATGTAGGTGGAAGGGAGTGCAGAAGATGATAGAGGAAGGGAGTGTAAGCGAAAGGAGGTGCCAGAGATATAGGGGGAGAAGGTAGTGCAGGGAGTATAGTAGGATGGGTGCGAACACTGCGAAGGATATGTAGGTGGAAGGGAGTGCCGAAGATGATAGAGGAAGGCAATGCAGGGAGCATGGGGGGGGGGGGGTTGAAGGTAGAAGGGGGTGTAGAAGGGGTAGGGGAAGAGGTTGCAGGAAATGAAGGGGGTAGAGGGTGCAGAGCAAGTATGGGGAAGAAAGTACAGAAAATGTAGGGGGATAAGGTTGCAAGATATGAAGGGGGTAGAGGGAGCAGAGCATGTTGCCGAGAAGTACAAGTCGGGGTTCAGTTATAAAAAAATATCCAAATCTTTGATGATCTCTAGGATAACCATCAAATCTATCATCACCAAATGGAAAGAACATGGCACAACAGCAAACCTGCCAAGAGACGGCCGCACACCAAAACTCACGGACCGGGCAAGGAGGGCATTAATCAGAGAGGAGCACAGAGACCTAAGGTGACCCTGGAGGAGCTGCAGAGTTCCACAGCAGAGACTGGAGTATCTGTACATCGGGGGACAATAAGACGTACGCTCCATAGAGTTGGGCTTTATGGCAGAGTGGCCAGAAGAAAGACATTACTTTCAGTAAAAAACAAAATGGCGCGTTTTGAGTTTGTGAAAAGGCATGTGGGAGACTCCCAAATGTATGGAGGAAGGTGCTCTGGTCTGATGAGACTAAAACTGAACTTTTTGGCCATCAACGAAAACGCCATGTCTGGTGCAAACCCAACACATCACATCACCCAAGGAACACCATCCCCACTGTGAAACATGGTGGTGGCAGCATCATGCTGTGGGGATGTTTTTCAGCTGTCGGGACTGGGAAACTGGTCAGAGTTGAGGGAAAGATGGATGGTGATAAATACAGGGATATTCTTGAACAAAACCTGTAGCACCTTATTTTTTTGTGGTTGAACTGGATGGACTTGTGTCTTTTTTCAACCTGACTAACTATGTAACTATGTAGCACTCTGTGTGTGATTTGAGGCGAGGGCGGAGGTTCACCTTCCAGCAGGACAATGACCCCAAACACAATGCTAAAGCAACACTTGAGTGGTTTAAGGGGAAACATGGAAATGTGTTGGAATGGCCTATTCAAAGCCCAGACCTCAATCCAATAGAAAATCTGTGGTCAGACTTAAAGATCGCTGTTAACAAGCGCAAACCGTCCAACTTGAAGGATCTGGAGCAGTTTTGCAAGGAGGAGGAATGGGCAGAAAATCCCAGTGGTGAGATGTGGCAAGATCATAGAGACTTATCCAAAGAGACTTGGAGCTGTGATAGGTGGATCTACAAAGTATTGACTTTAGGGGGTGAATAGTTATGCACATGGACTTTTTCTGTTATTTTGTCCTATTCGTTGTTTGCTTCACAATAATAAAAAAACATCTTCAAAATTGTGGGAGTGTTCTGTAAATGAAATGATGCAAATCCTCAAACAATCCGTGTTACTTCTAGGATGTGAGGCAACAAAACACGAAAAATGCCAAGGGGGGTGAATACTTTTGCAAGGCGCTGTATAGCCCTGACTAGAGGGAGAATCTACAGACTGGTTTGATACATACAGATGTGAGAATCAGAAAGTCACATCATAATTTCCTTCCAGGCGCACTCTATAGTGACAACTGAAAAAGACAGAATAGTTTCTCTTTAACTACTTGCCGACCACCCGCCGCAGTTCTACGCCGGCAGGTCGGCTCCCCTGCGCGAGAGCACGTAGTATAACGTCACCTCGCGAAGCGGGCACTAGGGGCGCGTGCGCGCCACCCACTCGTCCCTGATCCCGACGCGTGTGCCCGGCGGGTGCGATCACCGCCGGGCACCCGCGATCGCTCATTACAGAGCGGGGACCGGGAGCTGTGGGTGGAAACCCACAGCTCCCGGTCCTGTCAGGGGGAGAAATGCCTGACCGTCTGTCTGTTCATACATTGTATGAACAGCGATCTGTCATTTCCCCTAGTAAGGCCACCCCCCCTACAGTTAGAACACACCCAGGGAACATACTTGACCCCTTCCCCGCCCCCTAGTGTTAACCCCTTCACTGCCAGTGGCATTTTTATAGTAATCCAATGCATTTTTATAGCACTGATCGCTATAAAAATGCCAATGGTCCCAAAAATATGTCAAAAGTGTCTGCCATAATGTCGCAGTACCGAAAAAAAATCGCTGATCGCCGCCATTACTAGTAAAAAAAAAAATATTAAAATGCCATAAAACTACCCCCTATTTTGTAAACCCTATAACTTTTGCGCAAACCAATCGATAAACGCTTATTGCGATTTTTTTTAAAGAAAAATATGTAGAAGAATACGTATCGGCCTAAAAAATGTTTTTTTTTTTATATTTTTGGGGGATATTTATTATCGTAAAAAGTAAAAAATATTAATTTTTTTCAAAATTGTCGCTCTATTTCTGTTTATAGCGCAAAAACTAAAAACCGCAGAGGTAAAAAAATACCACCAAAAGAAAGCTCTATTTGTGGGGAAAAAAGGACGCCAATTTTGTTTGGGAGCCACTTCGCATGACCGCGCAATTGTCAGTTAAATCGACGCAGTGCCGAATCGCAAAAAGTGCTCTGGTCTTTGACCAGCAATATGGTCCGGGGGTTAAGTGGTTAAACAGCGCCCTTTGTATTGCACAGGCGGCAGCAGAAAGGAGCATTGCCCGGGTTTTGGGCAGGGAGTAGAAGATTTGGGAATATTAATATCCGGTGACAAATGCTGGAGGAAGATTATGTTGAAATATATTCAGTCTGTGAACCCGTCCCGGGAGACCCCTCCCATCTTGTTAAAGCGTATAGCGAGCACCTCGAGAAAAGATCACGCCTCCACCGGAGATTTCGTAGAAATTGCGCGACATAACTCTAGACAAACGTTCTCAGCCGATACTCACATGGGGCATTAACCAAAGTGCGGCTGTAAAAATCCTGACGCCTATCCCGTAACGAAATAGTATCCACATAAAAGCCGGTCGTTTTCCTCTCTGAAACGCTTTATTTTATGGAGTGGTGAGACTTGTAGCTTCCCTCGTATCCTGATAAGACCAACACAACGCATTCCGAGCCCGTGTTCCCACCGTTCCGAGATTAGTAAGAGAATACTACTAGTGAGTGACTACTGGAGATAAATCCACCAATACAAAATTAAAGTTGTGGTAGACCTCTGAAATGAAAAATGAACAAAGCATAACCTTCTATAGTGTGTACTTGCCCCAATCCAAAGCACTAAGGCCCAGATTCACAAAGGGCTTACGACGGCGCAACGCAATGTACACCGTCGTAAGTCCTAATCTGGGCCGTCGTATCTATGCGACTGATTCTTATGCCGGGTACAGACGAGAGGATTGATCCGCGGATACGGTCTCTCGAGGATTTCCGCGGATTTGGATCCGATGGAGTGTACTCACCATCGGATCGAAATCCGCGCCGAAATCCCATCGCGATGACGTGTCGCGCCGTCGCCGCGATGATGACGCGGCGACGTGCGCGACGCTGTCATATAAGGATACCCACGCATGCGTCGAATCATTACGACGCATGCGAGGGAGGGAATCGGACTGATCGATCCGGTGAGTCTGTACAGACCACCGGATCGATCCGCTGAAGCCGATTCCAGCTCATAGATTTCTTAGCATGCTAAGAAATTTTTATCTGCTGGAAATCGGTCGGCCCGAAAAAAATCCGCGGGAAAAGATCCGCTGGGTTGTACACACCAGCGGATCTATCCGCTGGAACTGATCCACAGATCAATTCCAGCGGATAGATCCTCTCGTGTGTACGGGGCCTAAGAATCAGTTACGCATAGATAAGCATTAGATCCGACAGGCGTAAGGCTCTTACGCTGTCGGATCTTAAATGCAATTTTTTTTTGCCGCTAGGTGTCGCCAACGTCGTTATCCCCGTCGAGTATGCAAATTAGCAAAATACGCAAATTCCTGAACGTACGCGCGGTCGACGCAGTGAAGTTACAACGTTTACGTTAGATTTGCGACGCGTAAAGTTGCCCCTGCTATATGAGGGGCAACCAATGGTAAGTATGGCCGTCGTTCCCGCGTCGAAATTTAAAAATGTATGTCGTTTGCGTAAGTCGTCCGTGAATGGGGCTGGACGCCATTTACGTTTACGTCGAAACCAATGACGTCCTTGCGACGTCATTTAGCGCAATGCACGTCGGGAAATTTTAGGGGCGGAGCATGCGCAGTACGTTCGGTGCGGGAACGTGCCTAATTTAAATGCTCTACGCCCCCTACCCGGCTCATTTGAATTACGCGGGCTTGCGCCGGAGGATTTACGCTACGCCGCCGCAACTTTACAGGCAAGTTCTTTGTGAATAAAGCACTTGCCTGTAAAACTTGCGGCGGCGTAACGTAAATGACATACGTTACGCCACCGTAGTTTTGCACGATTCTACGAGAATCTGGGCCTAAGTGCCTGGGGGCCCTTTTCAACTAAGCATCAAAGTAGAGGGACCCTCCCCACTGGTCACCAATGTAAGGGGACACTGCTCCAATGATAACCAATGTAATATGAACCTTTCTCCACTCATCACCAATGTAATGGGCCCTTCTGCACTGAACACCAATGTAACAGGGTGCCTTTCCACTGATCCCCAATGTAAGAGGTTCCCTTCTGCCCTGACTACCAATGTAACATGGCACCTCTCCAATGATCACCAATGTAATGGGGCTCTTCTCTTCTAATCACCAATGTAATGGGGCCCTTGTCCACTAATCAACACTGTATGAGGTCCCTTCTCCACAGACTGCAAGTGCAAGGAGGTCCTTCTAAACTAAACATTAAAGTGTGGGGGGGGGGGGGGGTTTCTCTCCACTGATCACCAGTGTGATGCCGCGTACACACGACCGTTTTTAATGGTCTAGAAAAAAAAGGTTTTTTCAACCTGATTATTGTTAAGCCGGCCTTGCCTACACACGATCGTGAAAAAAAAATACTCTAGCAAAGCGCGGTGACGTACAACACGTACAACGGCACTATAAAGGGAAAGTTCCATTCGGATGGCGCCGCCCTTGGGGCTGCTTTTGCTGATTTCATATTAGCAAAACTTTGGTGAGAGACAATTTGCGCTTTTCAGCCTGTTACAGCGTGATGAATGTGCTATCTCCATTACGAACGCTAGTTTTACCAGAACGAGCGCTCCCGTCTCATAACTTGCTTCTGAGCATGCTGTTATTTTCACGTCGTTAAAGCCCATACACGACCAGTTTTTACGACGTTAAAAAGGACAACGTTAAAAACGACGTGAAAATTTAGAGCATGTTCTAAATTTTTAATGGCCATTTTTTACGTCGTGAAAAATGCTCTGGAGCCCACACACGGTAGTTTTTAATGACATTTAAAAAAAAATGTAATTTTTTACATCTCGAAAAACGGTTGTGTGTACGTGGCATAAGAGGTTCACTTCTCAAGTGATCATCAATGTATAGGGCACATCTCTACTGACCACCAATGTAAGGGGCACTTTTCTGCTGATCACCAATATAAGAGGGCCCTCCTTCACTGACCACCAATGTAAGGGGCACTTTTCTGCTGATCACCAATATAAGAGGGCCCTCCTTCACTGACCACCAATGTAAGGGGCACTTTTCTGCTGATCACCAATATAAGAGGGCCCTCCTTCACTGATCACCAATGTAAGGGACCCTTCTCCACTGATCACCAATGTAAGAGGACCCTTCTCCACTAATCACCAATGTAAGGGGACCCTTCTCCACTAATCACCAATGTAAGGGGACCCTTCTCCACTAATCACCAATGTAAGGGGACCCTTCTCAACTGATCACCAATGTAAGAGGACCCTTCTCCACTGGTCACCAATGTAAGAGGACCCTTCTGCACTAATCACCAATTTAAGGGGACCCTTCTCAACTGATCACCAATGTGGGGGGACCCTTCTCCACTAATCACCAATGCAAGGGGACCCTTCTCAACTGATCACCAATGTAAGAGAACCCTTCTCCACTAATCACCAATGTAAGGGGACCCTTCTCAACTGATCACCAATGTGGGGGGACCCTTCTCCACTAATCACCAATGCAAGGGGACCCTTCTCAACTGATCACCAATGTGGGGGGACCCTTCTCCACTAATCACCAATGCAAGGGGACCCTTCTCAACTGATCACCAATGAAAGTTGACTCTTCTCCACTAATCACCAATGTAAGGGGCCCTTTTCAACTGATCACCAATGTAAGGGGCCCTTCTCAACTGATCACCAATGTAAGAGGACCCTTCTCCACTAATCACCAATGTAAGGGGGCCCTTCTCAACTGATCACCAATGAAAGTTGACTCTTCTCCACTAATCACCAATGTAAGGGGCCCTTCTGAACTGATCACCAATGTAAGGGGCCCTTCTCAACTGATCACCGATGTAAGGGGACCCTTCTCAACTCATAATCAATGTAAGAGGACCTTTCTTCATTGATCACCAATAAACGGGGGCTCTTCCCCCCTGATCACCAATGTAAGGGGACCCTTCTCAACTGATCACCAATGTAAGGGAACCCTTCTCAACTGATAATCAATGTAAGAGGACCTTTCTCTATTGATCACCAATAAAAGAGGGCTCTTCTTCATTAATCACCAATGTAAGGGGACCCTTCTCAACTGATCACTAGTGTAAGGGGACTCTTCTCCACTAATCACCAATATGGGGGGGGACCTTCTCCACTGTTTACCAATGTAAAGGGGCCCTTCCCTGCTGATCACCAATGTAAGTTGACTCTTCTCCACTATTCACCAATGTAAGGGAACCTTCTCAACTGATAATCAATGTAAGAGAACCTTTCTCCACTAATCACCAATGTACGGGGACCCTTCTCAACTGATCACCAGTGTAAGGGGACTCTTCCCCACTAATCACTAATGTAAGGGGACCCTTCTCAACTGATCACCAATGTAAGGGGAATCTTCTCCTCTAATCACCAATGTAAGGGGCCCTTCTCAACTGATCACCAATGTAAGGGGACCCTTCTCAACTGATAATCAATGTAAGAGGACCTTTCTCCACTAATCACCAATGTACGGGGATCCTTCTCAACTGATCACCAGTGTAAAGGGGGACTCTTCTCCACTGATCACCAATGTAAAGGGGCCCTTCCCCGCTGATCACCAATGTAAGGGGACCCTTCTCAACTGATCACCAATGTAAGGGAACCCTTCTCAACTGATAATCAATGTAAGAGGACCTTTCTCTATTGATCACCAATAAAAGAGGGCTCTTCTTCATTAATCACCAATGTAAGAGGACCCTTCTCAACTGATCACCAATGTAAGGGGCCCTTCTCAACTGATCACCAATGTGAAAGGGGCCTTCTCCACTAACCACCAATTTAAGGGTTCACTAACTTCTGACTAACCTCCAGTGTAAGGGGTCACTATAATATTAACCGTCTGTGATTATTTTATTTTGAATATTTTAAATATTATTTTAAGTAATTGGGCCGGAGCTGTAGCGTTAAGTACGCCCTATCCTGTATTCTTTTGCTTTAGAACTCCTTACAGCCTACTGATTTTTCTAATACAGAGTGAACTGTGGATTTAATCATTTATGAAGGGGGTTCCCTGAGAAATGAAACGTTTTTTCGAAGGTTCCTCCATAGTAAAAAGGTTATTAAAGTCTGCGCCATCGTATATATATATTTATATTTATTTAGCATTACAGTTTAATGTAAATTAGCCGTGCATTCCTGCTCATTTGCTGAGTAATGTAATTCACGCCGCTGAATCGCAAACTGGAAATTTAGAGAGAAAAAAAAAGTCTTCAAGCCTTTTAGACTTTAGTTAGATTAAAATAGATTCATCTCACTCCCGGGCTCGATGGCTGGTGCTGTACATTAAGTCCGACATTAATAAAAGTGAAATGTTTGTATAAATTTGCCTTGAAGCTCCCAAACCCCCCGAGCACTTTTCGTAAGTAAATTTGTTCTGAGATCAACAACATGTCCCACACTAAATTATGGTACAGTTTATTGGGCAGGACTATCCGTCTTAAGTAGGAGCTCCTGTCAAGGAGCAAAAGAGCCTTTCTCGAGCACTTCTAATGACCATCGGCTACCTGGTAAAACTTTCCGTCCAGCCAACCCTTCTTCTGTAAAGAGCAGGAGGCCATAGAGTTTGCATGGTGGTTCAAAGTGTGCGCAAAAGTCAACATACAAGAGGTCATTTCCTGTTCTCCAATGCGGGCAGATATAAGGGCCCGGATTCACAGACATTGGCGCATATTTATGCCGCCGTAGCGTATCTCTTTTACGCTACGCCGGCGCAGCACACAGAGGCAAGCACTGGATTCACAAAGCACTCGCTCTTAAACATACGCTGGGTTTCCTCAGCGTAAGCCAGTGTAGGTGGAAGTGGGCGTGAGCCATGCTAATGAGGCGTGACCCCATGCAAATGATGGGCCAAGCGCCATAGAAGTACTTAAAATGAACGGCGCATGCGCCATCCCATGGCCACATCCCAGTGCGCATGCTCAGAATTACGTCAAAACAACTGCCTAAGATACGTCGAATCACTGCCTACGACGTGAACGTAACCTACGCCTAGTCAACGTAAACGACAAAAGATACGACGGCTTGTGTTCCCTGGTCCATACCTTTGCATGAGTTGCGCCTCCTATATGGGGAATAACTTTACGACGGACGTACGACTTACGCAAACCACGTATATTATGCGCCGGGCGCAACTACGTTTGTGAATCGGCGTATCACCCTGATTTGCATATCTGCATAGAAAATCAATGGGAGTGGCAAATGCGCCCGGTGTAAATATGCACCCACGATACGACGGCGTATGCAAGTTACATCGGACGTAGGAAGCCTATTTTCAGGCGTATCTAGTTTTGTGGGCACGGCGCAAGGATACGACGGAGCATATTTGCACTTACGCGGCGTATCTCGAGATACGTCGGCGTAAGTGCTTTGTGAATCCGGGCCAAGGTCTGTAACGGCACTCCAAATGGGAAAGGGGTTAAAGCCGTTTAGGATACTCCATTCCCGAACACAAGGCAGCTACCGACACTCCACAGTCAGGCGAACGAAACCCATAAGAATAATACAAGACACAGATCTGTATGAAGTTCAAGCAGGTCTGACCCTTTATTGAGAAATACAGACTCTTATATACAATTTAGGATCCTGCAGTAACCAAATGAACAATGACCCAACTCCACCCACAACATCACACAATGGTTACCTAACGAGCCCCCCCAATACACATCATCCTCAATACATCTCTTAGCAGACACACTGGCCCGGATTCTCAGTGGAGATACGACGGCATATCTCCAGATACGCCGTCGTATCTCTGCGTTGCGCCGTCGTATCTATGCGCCTGATTCTTAGAATCAGTTACGCATAGATATCTGTTAGATCCGACAGGCGTAAGTCTCTTACGCCGTCGGATCGTAACTGTATTTTTACTCTGGCCGCTAGGTGGCGCTTCCGTCGAATTCCGCGTCGAGTATGCAAATTAGCTGGATACGCAAATTCCCGAACGTACGCCCAGCCGACGCAGTAAAGTTACGCCGTTTACGTTAGGCTTTTCCCGGCGTATAGTTGCCCCTGCTATATGGTGGCATAAGTGCGGCGTAACAATGTTAAGTATGGCTGTCGTTCCCGCGTCGAAATTTGAAAAAGTTACATCGTTTGCGTAAGTCGTCCGTGAATGGGGCTAGACATCATTTACGTTCACGTCGAAACCAATGACGTTCTTGCGGCGTACTTTGGAGCAATGCACACTGGGAAATTCCACGGACGGCGCATGCGCTGTTCGGGAAAAACGTCAATCACGTCGGGTCACAGTACATTTACATAAAACACGCCCCCCTGATCCAAATTTGAATTAGGCGGGCTTACGCCGGCCGATTTACGCTACGCCGCCGCAACTTACGGAGCAAGTGCTTTGAGAATACAGCACTTGCCCGTCTAAGTTGCGGAGGCGTAACGTAAATCCGATACGTTACGCCGCCGCAAAGATACGCAGTTCTATCTGAATCTAGCCCACTGACTCCGGGACCGGACCTAATTTACATGAGCTAATTAACTACTGCTGATAATTCAGATGCCTGACCTTTAGGCTGTCCGCTAACTTACAATACACATTATCATCAATACACCTTCACACAATTACAGGGTCAATTAGCCCAATCCACAAAGAGAAGGGGCCGGATTCAGAAAGGACTTACGACAGCGTATCTCCAGATATGCCATCGTAAGTCCAAATGTGCGCCGTTGTATCTATATGCGTATTCTATACGCGTAAGTCTCCTACGCTGTCGTATCTTGGGGTGCATATTTACGCTGGCTGCAACGGGCACTTCCGTAGATTTACGCGTTGAATATGCAAATGAGCTAGATATGCCGATTCACAAACGTACTTGCGCCTGTCGCAGTAAGCTACGTCGTTTACGTAAGGCTTACGTCCGGCGTAAAGTTACCCCTGCTATATGAGGCGTAAGTAATGCAAAGGTATGAACGTCGGAAACGTCGGAAACAGCCATCGTATTTTACGTTGTTTACGTAAGTCGTACGTGAATGGGGCTGGGCGTAGGTTATGTTTGCGTCGCATGAATGGACCCAGCGTATCTTAGAGAGTAAATTCAACGTGATTCTGAGCATGCGCGCGCATGCACAGTTCGTTCGGCGCTTCATTTACATGGGGTCACGATTCATTTCAATACAACACGCCCACTGCCTTGCTACTTTGAATTACGCGGCTTACGCCGGACCATTTACGTTACGCCGCCGTAACTTAGGGAGCAAGTGCTTTGTGAATAATGTACTTGCCTCTCTATGTTACGTCGGCGTAGCTCATATGAGATGCGCTACGCCCGCACAGAGAAACGCCGATCTCTGTGAAGATCTTTAGAAGTTAGTCTGGATTCAATTTACATTACACAGGCAGCCAGGTAGCTGGAGGTGATGACATTAACATCTTTCAATTAACCTGTTGAGTTCAGAATCCACAAACAGTAATTAGTTCTTTAAAGATATCCTGGAATATATTGTGGATAATAATCCCATCTCAGGTAGTCCAAGATATATTCTGAATGTCCATTATTTTCTGGCTCATACTTTCTAAGAGCTTCTGGGTTCCACGGGCCCTCCCGTTGTGATAGACTTGAAACTAAAATGAAAATGTTATGTTATTAATTAGAACTATTAAAGTGTTTTTCGGTTTATATTTCTTTAATTTCGGTTAATATTTCCATATTTCCTTTTGTATACTGCTTATTTTATAAGTTCTATCAGAGATTGTTTTAAAGGGATTTGATGTCTTGTGAAAAGCAGAACTGTTTTCCAAATTAAGAAGCAGCTATTTCCCCCCCTCACTCCTAATTATGGCCCCTCCATTATGCTGGATTCCTGGATATGTGTGGAAATACAGACGGACTTTCTCTATAGGAAGTTACCCTTCCCCCCATCATCCTGTCTTCAGCCCACCAAGAAGGAATTTGTGTCTCGTGACTTTGGAAGGAACTTTTATGTAACGAAAACTGTTTTGTAGTATGAAGAAGAGCTGAAATGGACGTGTAATAAGAAACCACCATGTATGGACTGACCTATCAAATGTGCTTGTGTGTGTGATGTCATATTGTTTATAAAAGGACCAATAAATGGGTTTGGCTTTCTGTTGGCCCTTGAACGTTGGAGAGGTGAGATGTGTTCTGTTCATAGATTACATTGTTCCACCATAGCCATTTGAAATCATCCGGCAGTATGGGTAACCCTGAGTTTGTCAGGAAATTGATTAATGAGTCCTCATCACCGTTACAAGGTCCAAGCAAGGAAAGCAGCCTAAACCAGATGTGCCCATCTGAAATTTTTGTCCTTTTTCCCCCACAAATAGAGCTTTCTTTTGGTGGTATTTGATCACCTCTGCGGTTTTTATTTTTTGCGCTATAAAAGAAAAAAAAACACTAAAAATTCTGTAAAAATAAAAAAAAAATCTTGTTTCTGTCATATTAGCAGGTATTGCGGAGTATTGGGGGTATTGCAGAGTATGGGGGTATTGCAGAGTATGTTGGGGGGTATTGCAGAGTATTGTGCAGGGAGGGATGGCTGGATCTGTGACTGCATTTGTCACAGATCCAGCCCACAGCAGCTGCTGCTGCTTCCGCTCTCCCCCCTCTCCTCTCACACTGTACCGATCGGTACAGAGAGGAGAGGGAGGAACCGGCGTCATGACATGAAGCTGGTTTGTTTACAAGTGATCGCTCCGTCATTTGACGGAGCGATCACGTGGTAAACCGCTGCTATCAGCGGCAATTTACCGCGATCTGTGATGCGCCGGGTCTTCTAGACCCGCCGCTCACAGATGATTCCGGGAGCGCGCCCCAGGGGGCGCGCGAGTGAAGGATTCTGGGAGGACGTCCCAGGGACGTCCTCCCAGAATAATTCCACCGTGCTGTAGATGTCTTTTGTCTATGGCGCGGTGGGGAAGTGGTTAAAGGGCGCAGCCAATTGGAGGAGTTTCTCCTTGCGGGACATGCTGGGAGGGGGTATTTCTGTGGCGGAGGTTCTTCGCGGGTTCCTGGTTCCAGGTGCGGCACCCACCTTTAGGGTGTGCGCACTTTGCGGGCCCCTCCACTATGGCCTACCTGGCCTGGGGTCGCGCGCCACGCAGAGTTCCTGACTCTGAGCAAATGATGCTACCAAGGGGCTCCAGTGACTTACTGGGTCCCCACTTCTACTGAGGAGATCCCAGGCTGTATGCCGTTCAGTGGGGGATCGGCTTGAGGAGAGGCAGGTTATCCAAAAGGGCTTGAACGAACCATCGGGGATCTGGTGACTGGAACATTGACAGGTACACTTCCACTGTCAACCGGTGACCCCAATACAAATTATTGGGAGGAATCGCTCTGCTGTTCAACTCAAATCCCGCACTAGGCCTGTGGCAGAGGCCCCAATTTCCTATCAGAGCCAAGTCTATGGCAGAGGCCTGTTCCTCCCAGCAACCTTAAGTGGCACTCCGGCTGCCAGGCCTGTGGCAGGGGTCTGTCCGGAGTCACTTCACCCACTCTGGCTGGAGTGGCGACGTATTGATGCAACTACAGAATAGCAGGACTGCTTTCCTTCTATCCGAAGCCTGATACCGCAAGGTTCCTTTATTTCATCAGCCTTTCCTGTCTACCTCACGTTGATGTGTTGGTCGTGTTGGGCTGAGAATGAAAGCATTCAGAAAACTTCATCTACCGATTGGACATTCAATTCCTGCTCCACTCACTACCTTCACCCCTAGACAACACATTAGGGTTGCCACCTGTCCAGGAATCACCCGGACAGTTCGGGTTTGGGATCTTGTGTCCGGGTTTCAGTCTGCCTGAAATCCGGAGACATTATTTAGACTGGGCTGTGGTTCCCCAAGTAACTGAGGTAGTCACACAAAAATCTTTTGCCATTCGGGAGATGCGGGCCGCTGTCTGGGGGCAGGTTTGGCATCACTGAGGGGGAGCCATGATGTCAGCAAGAGCAGTTTGGCCACACCCACTGTTTGCCGCAAACGTGCCCTGTGCCGCTAAAGTGTTCGGGTTTGGCTTGAAGAAAAGGTGGCAACCCTACAACACATAGAGGTAACTTAATATGCCGATCCCAAGGGGGTACGGCGGCTCCTGATGGGGTAGCGCTACACCTGCAGACATTCCTCTTTTCACTTCCTCATTGTTCGTTTTTGCTCAGAAGTTGCTCTATTTCTTCTCTGTTCTGTTCACTTCCTGCTTGTCTGATTGTTACTGACCACCGTGAAGGGAGGCTTTACTGCGTTGGTCAGTGACGTGCTCGCCCCCTCCTGGGAACTACATCTGTGCGGCAGGACGCTCTCTACGTGTTAGAGACTTCAAGGAGGTGTGAATTACTGGGCGTGCCGCAATGCCTACTGGGGAATGTAGTTCTTACATAAATGAGCGATGCAAACCAGGAAGTGAATGAGAGAACAGAAACTAGAACGCCAGAGGTGATATAGATGAAGGAATTTAATAGATATTTACTCGTTTTTTAACAGAATCATTACACTATTCTGTCTGTCTACCTTGCAGACATTAACCACTTCCATACCGGGGGGCACTTATACACCTTCCCGCCCAGACCAATTTTCAGCTTTCAGCGCTGTTGCACTTTGAATTACAATTGCGCGGTCGTGCTACACTGTACCCAAACTACATTTGTATAATTTTGTACCCACAAATAGAGCTTTCTTTTGGTGGTATTTGATCACCTCTGGGATATTTATTTTCTGCAAAAAAAAATAAAAAAATGACCGAAAATTTTGAATTTTTTTTTGTTTCTGTTATAAAACATTTGTAAATAAGTACTTTTTCTCCTTCACTGATGGGCACTGATGGTACTGCACTGATGGGCACTGATAAGTGCGGCACTGATGGGCACCGATGAGGTGGCACTGATGTGGTGGCATTGATGGGCACTAATATGCGGCACTGATGGGCGGCACGGATGGGCACTGATAGGCGGCATGGATGGGCTTGGATAGGCGGCACGGATGGGCATGGATAGGTGGCACAGATGAGCACAGATAGGCGGCACGCATAGGCGGCATGGATGGGCACAGGTAGGCGGCATGGATGGGCACTGATAGGCAGCATGGATGGGCACTGATAGGCGGCATGGATGGGCACTGATAGGTGGCACGGATGGGCATAGATGGGCACTATCGTGTGTGTTGTACTAATGGATGCCAATCAGTGCCAAACAATGCCTGCCAATCAGTGATTCCCATTGTGGGCACTGATTGGCATCCATTGCGGCACTGATTGGCATCCATTTTGTGTGTCCTCCTCATCCCTGGTGGTCTAGGGTGGCATACCTTTTTTTTGTTGCATCCCTGGTGGTCTAGTGGGCATCCCTGGTGGTCCATTGGCATCCTCGGGGGGGCTGTGCTGATAATCGATCAGCACATACCCCCCCTGTCACAGGAGCAGCTGATCGGCTCTCCTCTACTCGCGTCTGACAGACGTGAGTGAGGAAAAGCCGATTACCGGCGGTTTTTCTGTTTACATCGTGATCAGCCGTCATTGGACACGGCTGATCATGTGGTAAAGAGTCTCCGTGAGAGACTCTTTACCTTGATCGGTGTTGCAGGGTGTCAGACTGACACCCTGCAACAACGATCGCCGCGATGCCCGCCCCCGGGGGCGCGCATCGGCTCAGAATCCTGAGGACGTCATATGACGTCCAGTCAGGATTCTACAACCACTTTGCCGACATCAATCTGTCATTGGCGGGCGGCAAGTGGTTAATTTTAGGCAAAACATTTTTTTTCCTTTACATCTCCTTTAACAGAATAGGAAAAAAAACAAAAAAAAGCCTTTCTAGGTAACAAGCAGACGACATAACTTGTTGAAGAGAAGTTGCTTCCCTTTTTCTCGATGGAGTTGCAGTTTTATTTCTCAGCAAGTCTTTGAATACAAAAATAAATGTGACTTTTGTGTGTATTTTTTTATTTATTTTTTTTTTATTTTTTTTATTCAGCCTTATTTTATCTCGGATACAGAAAACAAGTTTATGTCTCGATTTGCTTCTTACGTTCGCTTTTTCTTCTCTGGGTTCCCGCTGTTTGATCATCGCGCGATGTGGCTGGTAAGTATTTTTTTTGCCGTACGATTCCAGTATTGATCTCTATAAAGTGAACCCATACGGTAACCTTTTCTGAGAAACAAATATCCGCCGCGGCAAACGTTCCCGGACGCCGATAAATCAAAAGCAACTTTCAGCACCGCAAGGAAAACCTTTCCCCTATTTAACCACTTCAGCCCCGGACCATTGTGCAGGTAAAGGACCAGGCCCCTTTTTTGCGATTCCGCGCTGCATCGCTTTAACTGACAATTGCGCGGTCGTGCGACGTTGCTCCCAAACAAAATTGGCGTCCTTTTTTCCCCACAAATAGAGCTTTCTTTTGGTGGTATTTGATCACCTCTGCGGTTTTTATTTTTTGCGCTATAAACAAAAATAGAGCAACAATTTTGAAAAAAAATCAATATTTTTTACTTTTTGCTATAATAAATATCCCCCAAAAATATATATTAAAAAAAAAGGGCCAGATTCAGGTACCTGCGCTGCGGCGTAACGTATCTCATTTACGTTACACCGCTGCAAGTTTTCAGCGCAAGTGCTTGATTCACAAAGCACTTGCCTGTAAACTTGCGGCGGTGTAACGTAAATGAGTTTGGCGCAAGCCCGCCTAATTCAAATGGGGCGTGTAACATTTAAATTAGGCGCGTTCCCGCGCCGAACGTTCTCCGCATGCTCCGTTAGGAAATTTCCCACCGTGCTTTGCGCGGCGCCCCAACGTGTTTTTTGAATGGCGACGTGTGTTACGTCCTTTCGTATTCCCGGACGTATTACGCAAAAAAAAAAAATTAAATTCAACGTGGGAACGACGGCCATACTTTAACATGGCTGGTCTAAATCTAAGACATGAAATAGCAGCCGTAAGTTTGCGACGGGAAAAGCCGACTAGCGACGACGTAAGAGACGTACCTTCATGGATCGCCGTAAACAGCTAATTTGCATACCCAACATGGAAAACTACGCGAACTCCACCCAGTGGGCGCCGGAGTATTACACCTACGATCCGAAGGCGTACGAAGCCGTACGTCTGTCGGATCGAAGCCTAAAGCCGTCGTAACTTGGTTTGAGGATTCAAAACAACGCTACGACGCGGCAAATTTGAAAATACGCCTGAGTATCAGTAGATACGCCGGCGTATTACAACTGTGAATCTGGCCCAAAATGTTTTCCTCAGTTTAGGCCGATACGTATTCTTCTACATATTTTTGGTACAAAAAGTCGCAATAAGCGTTTAACGATTGATTTGGGCAAAATTTATAGGGGCAGATCCACATAGATCTGCACCCGCGCAGCGTATCAGAGATACGCTACGCCGCCGTACCTTACCTGGCGTTCTTTCAAATCCTCAAAGATTTCACGCCGTTAAGTTACGGCGGCGTAGTGTCTTTCTGGCGGCGGAATTCAAATCGGCGATTAGGGGGCGTGTTTCATTTAAATGAAGCGAGTCCCCGCGCCGAATGAACTGCGCATGCCCCGTTTCGAAATTTCCTGCTGTGCATTGCGCGAAATGACGTCATTTTTTGAACTTAGACGGGACTTACGTACATTCCGATTCACGGACGACTTACGCAAAAAAAAAAATTCAAATTTCGACGCGAGAACGACGGCCATACTTAACATGGCAAGTCTAATCCATACGCCGCAAAATACCAGCTTTAACTGCGCAAACTCCACCCAGCGGACGCCAAAGTATTGCATCTACGATCCGAAGGCGTACGAAGCCATACACATGTCGGATCTAACCCAGATGCAGTGGCGGCCCGTCCATAGGGGGCGCCCGGGCGCCGCCCCCCCTCCCCCAGCCAGTAAAAAAAAACAAAAAAAAAAAAAAAAACTTTTTTTTTTTAAACATGTCCCTTTAAAAAAACGAAAAAAAAAATAAAATCCTTATATGCGCTGTGTCCCGGCACCAGGCGCCGGGCATAGTGCGGTATGGGTAGAGCTACGTCTGTGCAATCACAAGATTGCAGACGCGGCGCTACATTGGCAGCTAAAATATGCCTTTGTGGCGCAAACCGACGCGCCACTATTTCGGGCGCGATGGCCTGTATTATGGCCGGGCGGGTGCAGTGAGTGCACACAGTGCATAGAACTACTTCACCGCCCCACTGGGCGGTGCTTTCTTTCACAGTCTCCAAGCACAGGAAGTGACCTCAGCGCTGCAGCTCAATAGAACACGCACAGTCCCGGGCAAAATCGCGGCACCCTCCAGCACTAACCCCCCCACTTATTAAAACTTTTTTAATGTACCATCTGGCCGAATAGGCGGCCGTCAGGACCCCCCCCCCCCCCCTGCTTATTGAAAGTTTCCGGGCGGCCGTCACTGATAATGATTTTTAATGTTCAATGCAATGCATATTATGGGTGAAATGCCAGCCGTCAGCAGCCTGAGCCCAGGAGAAGATGGGGAACTACAAGTCCCAGCAGGTTATAATATAAGGCTCCTAGGTGGATGGGTGTCTTATATTATAACCTGCTGGGACTTGTAGTTCCCCATCTTCTCCTGGGCTCAGGTGCATGCAATCCACCATCTATGGGACTACAAGTCCCAGCAGTGAGAAAAACTAGACAAAGATGGTGGATTGCATGCACCTGAGCCCCAGGAGACGATGGAGAACTACAAGTCCCAGCAGGTTATATAAAGCTCCGAGGTGGATGGATGACTGGACAGTCACACAGTGGGGACAATTGGCACAGCGACAATTAAAGGGCACAGTGGTGACAATTGGCACAGTGGCTGCGTTTGATAGCATGGTACAGTGGCTGTATTTGATGGCATGGTACAGTGGCTGCATTTGATGGCATGGCACAGTGGTGACAATTGATGGCACAGTGACCACAATTGATGGCATGGCACAGTGGTGACAATTGATGGCACAGTGACCACAATTGATGGCATGGCACAGTGGCTGCATTTGATGGCATAGCACAGTGGCTGCATTTGATGGCATGGTACAGTGGCTGCATTTGATGGCATTGCACAGTGGCTGCATTTGATGGCATGGCACAGTGGCTGCATTTGATGGCATGGCACAGTGGCTGCATTTGATGGCATGGCACAGTGGTGACAATTGATGGCACAGTGACCACAATTGATGGCATGGCACAGTGGTGACAATTGATGGCACAGTGACCACAATTGATGGCATGGCACAGTGGCTGCATTTGATGGCATAGCACAGTGGCTGCATTTGATGGCATGGTACAGTGACCACTTTTGATGACATGGCACAGTGGCTGCATTTGATGGCATGGCACAGTGGTGACAATTGATGGCACAGTGACCACAATTGATGGCATGGCACAGTGGTTGCATTTGATGGCATGGCACAGTGGCTGCGTTTGATGGCATGGTACAGTGGTGACAATTGATGGCACAGTGACCACAATTGATGGCATGGCACAGTGGCTGCATTTGATGGCATAGCACAGTGGCTGCATTTGATGGCATGGCACAGTGGCTGCATTTGATGGCATGGCACAGTGACCACTTTTGATGACATGGCACAGTGGCTGCATTTGATGGCATGGCACAGTGGTGACAATTGATGGCACAGTGACCACAATTGATGGCATGGCACAGTGGTTGCATTTGATGGCATGGCACAGTGGCTGCGTTTGATGGCATGGTACAGTGGTGACAATTGATGGCACAGTGACTGCGTTTGATGGCATGGTACAGTGGTGACAATTGATGGCACAGTGACTGCGTTTGATGGCATGGTACAGTGGTGACAATTGATGGCACAGTGACTGCGTTTGATGGCATGGCACAGTGGCTGCATTTGATGGCATGGCACAGTGGCTGCGTTTGATGGCATGGTACAGTGGTGACAATTGATGGCACAGTGACTGCGTCTGATGGCATGGCACAGTGGCTGCGTTTGATGGCATGGCACAGTGGTGCGAATTGATGGAACAGTGGCTGCATTTGATGAGCACAGTGAGGCTGCGATTTTTTTTTTCTTCGTTTGCGCCCCCCCAAAAATTTTGAGCACCAGCCGCCACTGCCCAGATGCCGTCGTATCTTGGTTTGAAGATTCAAACTAAAGATACGACGCGGGAAATTTGAAAGTACGCCGGCGTATCAGTAGATACCCCGGCGTACTCTCTTTGTGGATCTGGCCCATAGCGTCTACAAATTAGGGGATAGCTTTATGGCATTTTTATTGTCAGTTAAAGCGATGCGGCGCCGAATCGCAAAAAGGGGCCAGGTCCTCAGTGGCGTCACTAGGGTTGGTGTCACCCGGTGCGGTAAAACATGGTGTCACCCCCCCTCTGTCTAGGCTGCCCAGCACCAAGCAGGCAGCGCACGGGCACGGGGCGACACCCCAAACCAGCCCCTGTAAATGATAGTATAGGGCAGTATACTGGCAGGTTGGGGTAGTATAGCGTGGTATAGTGGCAGGTTGGTGTACTGGGGTGGTATAGGACAGGTTAAGGTGGTATAGGGCATGTTGGGGTGATATAGGGTAGTTTGGGGTGGTATAGGGCAAGTTAGGATTGCATAGGGCAGGTTGGGGTGGTATAGGGCAAGTTAGGGTGGCATAGGGCAGGTTGGGGTGGTATAGGGCAAGTTAGGGTGGCATAGGGCAAGTTGGGATGGCATGGGAAAGGTTAGGGTGGTACAGGGCAAGTTAGGGTGGCATTGGGCAGGTTGGGGTGGCATAGGGCAAGTTCATACTTGCCAACTGTCCCGTTTTTAAAGGGACAGTCCCGTCAAATAGGACCTAGTCCCAGCTAATTTAGCCTGCCGGGACTTGTCCCGGGTATTGGGGAAGGCAGGTGCGGCTTCTGGGTCTCAGCAGGGACCTGAGCCTGCGGTGTGTGTTTCTGTCCCCTCCCCTCCCTCCAGTCTCGTGCTGTGCGGGGTTCTTGTTATCTCTGACTCAGCCTCCCCCTCCAATCAGCAGCGCGCTGTGCTGTGAGACCTCGGAGGCGGAGCTCACTGTAGCTCCTGTCGGCTGGCCAGAGGAAGGGAGGAGGTGAGTAAGCTGAACTTTTCTGTGGGAAGTTTCCTAGGGTGGATAGTAGTAGTTACACACTTTCAAGGAGATTTTTTCTTAGGAGAAGAATCGGGGGAGATAGTGAGTTTGAGTGTGGGGGAGGGGGGCAGGGTGAGGTCTGCAGCCCAAACACATTTTGACAAATCACTTCTAAGCATGAACAGTCTGTGCAAACATCATCCAATCCAATTGCTCAGACTAGATAATGTGGGGTCATTTATAGCCATTCATGTAACCTGTGTGTATGTGGTGAGTTCACACTTCTGATTGCACAGACTCAGAACCTGTATACATGTACAATCAGAAGTGTGAACTCACCACATACACACACAGGTTACATGAATGGCTATAAATGACCCCACATTATCTAGTCTGAGCAATTGGATTGGATACAGAGTGCTATAAACTGGATTACATAGATCTGTACTTACATCTAGTACTGTTGTAGGATTCATTGTTTTAAATGTTTTTAGTGGATGAGTTTTTTTTTTAATTATATCTGACCATTATCGCTATCTGACCACTTCTCAGTCCCCCTCTCCTGTACATACTGCCCCCAGGTTGCATCACCCCCAGATCACATCATACAGACATCACTCCAAGGTGTCCGTTTAATAAACTGTGAAGTTTTTTCTCCGTTCAGTTCACAGCAGTTCACGGCAGTTCTCATGAGGAGAATTATCTCCTCTGCAGCCGGTTTAATAAACTGAGAACTTCAGTTCTCAGAGGGAGAACAGAGGTGAAGTTTTTTCTCTGAAAACAGCCGAGATCTGTGTAAAAGTGGGTGGACTGCCTGTAATCTCGTGAGATATTGTGAGATTATGGTGCAGCCGAATTCAAACAGTGAAACTAACGTTTAAAAGAACATGTAATTAATGTTTTCAGACATGTGATAACATATATATATATATATATATATATATATATATATATATATATATATATATATATATATATATATATATATATAAATACTGTATGTATATGTGTGTGTGTATATATATATATATATATATATATATATATATGTGTATATATACACATATATATATATACCGTATTTATCAGCCTATTGTGCGCACCTGCGTATAGCGCGCACCCCTACTCTGGACGTGAAATTCCTGAATTTTATTTATTTTTTATTACTTACAGTTTTGGTGTCTTGCCTGGCGTCCATCGGCGGCCTTGTCCGGTCTGGCGTCCGTCTGCGACCTTCGTGGTGTCCTCCCCGCTGCTCCTGCGCTGTCTCTGAGCCGATCCCTGCTTCCCGCGCTGTGTTTGAACGCCGCCGACATATACCGAGCGCAGTACACTCGGGCACGCTCGGCTCCTCTCGCATAACCTAGAAGGGAGCGGAGCCTGGCCGACTGTACCCGAGTATACTGCGCTCGGTATATGTCTGCGGCAGCGTTCAAACACAGCGCGGGAAGCAGGGATCGGCGGCAAAGTTCAAACACAGTGCGGGAAGCAAGTATCGGCGTATATCGCGCACCCACAATTTTGCCCTGATTTTAAGGGAAAAAAGTGCGCGTATACGCCGATAAATACAGTATATATGTGTGTGTATGTATGTATGTATGTATGTATGTATGTATGTATATATATATATATATATATATATATATATATATATATATATATATATATATATATACACACACACACGTGTTATATAGATACTGTGGGCCAGATTCACGTAGATCAGCGGATCTATAGATCCGCTCGTTCTACGTGAATTAAGATCCGCTCCCGCAAGTTTAGGAGGCAAGTGGCTAATTCACAAACCACTTACCTCCAAACTTGCGACGGCGGATCCTAAATCCCCCAGCGGAATTCAAATTCCGCTGCTAGGGGAGTGTCATATTTAAATCAGGCGCGCTCCCGCGCCGATTTAAATACGCATGCGTCGTCCGGGGAATTTCCCGGCGTGCATTGCTCCCACTGACGTCAATAGGACGTCAGTGGTTGCGACGTGATCTAGACTTGCGACGCGCGTGTTCGTGAATCGGCATACGCAAACGACGTAGGAAATTTCAAAATCGACGCGGGAACGACGGCCATACTTAACAATACTTACCCCTGCTTTTAGCAGGGGTAAGTATACGACGGGTACCGCGCTACGGAAACGACGTAAGAACACCGCGTCGGGTCCGCGTACGGTCGTGAATTTCGCGTATCTCGCTGATTTACATATTATTCAGTGTAAATCAGCGGGAACGCCCCCGGCGCCATTTTTAATTCAAAAAAAAGATCCGACAGTGTAACACAGTGTGACACTGTCGGATCTCAGCCCTATCTATGCGTATCTGATTCTATGAATCAGGCGCATAGATAGGACCAGAAAAAATCCGAGATACGATGGTGTATCTGAGATACACCGTCGTATCTGCTTCGTGAATCTGGGCCTGTATGTGTGTGTGTGTATATATATATATATATATATATATACACACACACATACACACACACACACACACACACACACACGTATATTGTTGTTAATATTCATTTTTAACCCACTGGTGTTGAAATTAGGAAGAAATAAGCCTTCTTCCTCTTATCACACCAGCTTCTCTCCCAGATTCTCCACCTCTGAGCTGGTGAATCTGGAAGGGAGATATTTTAGGTGAAGAGCTGTGAAATCTTCAGATCACGGTTTATTAAACTGGCCGTTTGTGACAAAACATCCATGTGCTGTGATGTGAAGTGGAGAATGTGTTCTCTGCTCCTTATCACAGTTTATTAAACCGGCAATGCTCTGTGATAAGCAGTGATCAGCCGTGATCATCATGATCTCCGCTTATCACGGTTTATTAAACGTACACCCAAGCTGCTTCCTACCCCCCCCCCCAGCTGAGGGACATCATTCCATGGTCACTTTCCTTCCCTTATCTTCCCAACATCACTTCCTGATTACCCCATAGACACAACAAGAAATCCCTCCCCATACTGCCACCGCCATACCCTCCAACCTCCTCTCCTGTACTAACTGTGCCCATCATACCCTCTGCACTCCTCCTCCTCTCCTGTACATACTGCCCCAGCATACCCTCTGCACTCCTCCTCCTCCTCTCCTGTACATACTGCCCCATCATACCCTCTGCACTCCTCCTCTCCTGTACATACTGCCCCAGCATACCCTCTGCACTCCTCCTCCTCTCCTGTACATACTGCCCCAGCATACCCTCTGCACTCCCCCTCCTCTCCTGTACATACTGCCCCAGCATACCCTCTGCACTCCTCCTCCTCCTCTCCTGTACATACTGCCCCATCATACCCTCTGCACTCCTCCTCTCCTGTACATACTGCCCCAGCATACCCTCTGCAATCCTCCTCTTCTCCTGTACATACTGCCCCAGCATACCCTCTGCACTCCTCCTCCTCTCCTGTACATAGTGCCCCCAGCATACCCTCTGCACTCCTCCTCCTCTCCTGTACATACTGCCCCAGCATACCCTCTGCACTCCTCCTCCTCTCCTGTACATACTGCCCCCTTCATACCCTCTGCACTCCTCCTCCTCTCCTGTACATACTGCCCCCATCATACCCTCTGCACTCCTCCTCTCCTGTACATACTGCCCCCATCATACCCTCTGCACTCCTCCTCCTCTCCTGTACATACTGCCCCAGCATACCCTCTGCACTCCTCCTCCTCCTCTCCTGTACATACTGCCCCAGCATACCCTCTGCACTCCTCCTCCTCTTCTGTACATACTGCCCCAGCATACCCTCTGCACTCCTCCTCCTCTCCTGTACATACTGCCCCCATCATACCCTCTGCACTCCTCCTCCTCTCCTGTACATAGTGCCCCCAGCATACCCTCTGCACTCCTCCTCCTCTCCTGTACATACTGCCCCAGCATACCCTCTGCACTCCCCCTCCTCTCCTGTACATACTGCCCCAGCATACCCTCTGCACTCCTCCACCTCCTCTCCTGTACATACTGCCCCAGCATACCCTCTGCACTCCTCCTCCTCTTCTGTACATACTGCCCCCATCATACCCTCTGCACTCCTCCTCCTCTCCTGTACATAGTGCCCCCATCATACCCTCTGCACTCCTCCTCCTCTCCTGTACATAGTGCCCCCAGCATACCCTCTGCACTCCTCCTCCTCTCCTGTACATACTGCCCCAGCATACCCTCTGCACTCCTCCTCCTCCTCTCCTGTACATACTGCCCCAGCATACCCTCTGCACTCCTCCTCCTCTTCTGTACATACTGCCCCATCATACCCTCTGCACTCCTCCTCCTCTCCTGTACATAGTGCCCCCAGCATACCCTCTGCACTCCTCCTCCTCTCCTGTACATACTGCCCCAGCATACCCTCTGCACTCCTCCTCCTCCTCTCCTGTACATACTGCCCCATCATACCCTCTGCACTCCTCCTCTCCTGTACATACTGCCCCAGCATACCCTCTGCACTCCTCCTCCTCTCCTGTACATACTGCCCCAGCATACCCTCTGCACTCCTCCTCCTCTTCTGTACATACTGCCCCCATCATACCCTCTGCACTCCTCCTCCTCTCCTGTACATACCTGCCCCAGCATACCCTCTGCACTCCTCCTCCTCTCCTGTACATACTGCCCCCATCATACCCTCTGCACTCCTCCTCCTCTCCTGTACATACTGCCCCCATCATACCCTCTGCACTTCTCCTCCTCTCCTGTACATAGTGCCCCCAGCATACCCTCTGCACTCCTCCTACTCTCCTGTACATACTGCCCCAGCATACCCTCTGCACTCCTCCTCCTCTCCTGTACATACTGCCCCCATCATACCCTCTGCACTCCTCCTCCTCTCCTGTACACACTGCCCCCATCATACCCTCTGCACTCCTCCTCCTCTCCTGTACACACTGCCCCCATCATACCCTCTGCACTCCTCCTCCTCTCCTGTACACACTGCCCCCATCATACCCTCTGCACTCCTCCTCCTCTCCTGTACACACTGCCCCCATCATACCCTCTGCACTCCTCCTCCTCTCCTGTACATACTGCCCCCATCATACCCTCTGCACTCCTCCTCCTCTCCTGTACATACTGCCCCCATCATACCCTCTGCACTCCTCCTCCTCTCCTGTACATACTGCCCCCATCATACCCTCTGCACTCCTCCTCCTCTCCTGTACATAGTGCCCCCAGCATACCCTCTGCACTCCTCCTACTCTCCTGTACATACTGCCCCAGCATACCCTCTGCACTCCTCCTCCTCTCCTGTACATACTGCCCCCATCATACCCTCTGCACTCCTCCTCCTCTCCTGTACACACTGCCCCCATCATACCCTCTGCACTCCTCCTCCTCTCCTGTACACACTGCCCCCATCATACCCTCTGCACTCCTCCTCCTCTCCTGTACACACTGCCCCCATCATACCCTCTGCACTCCTCCTCCTCTCCTGTACATACTGCCCCCATCATACCCTCTGCACTCCTCCTCCTCTCCTGTACATACTGCCCCCATCATACCCTCTGCACTCCTCCTCTCCTGTACATACTGCGGAGTGGGTGGAGCTTCGGGGAAGTGAGTGTGGTAATCAGGGCTTTTTTTCAGGGGGAACTTGGGGAACTCAGTTCCACCACCTTTGGCTCAGACCCTTTGGCACCTGCTCACCACAATCACTTGTAAACACAGAAGTCTGGTTTCTGTGTTTACAAGTGACAGCTCTGCACTCTGTGTGTAACCCCCTGAGCTCTGCACTCTGTATGTAATGCAATCCTGGTGTTTAATGCCCCTTTAACACCCTTCTACTGTTTGTGCAATCTGAACGGGGTCGTGGTTGAGTTCCTGCACCTATTTTCTGAGAAAAAAAGCCCTGGTGGTAATTAATTAATAGCTGTGCTGCAAAGTGTCCCTGGAATTTTTTTTCAAATGTTGGCAACTATGCAAGTTATGGTGGCATAGGGCAGATTGGGGTGGTACAGGGCAAGTTAGGGTGGCACAGGGCAAGTTGGGGTGGCATGGGAAAGTTTGGGGTGGTACAGGGCAGGCTGGGGTGGTACAGGGCAGGCTGGGATTGCACAGGGCAGGCTGGGCATATCAGCTAAAAAAATAAAAATAAATAAATAAAATAAAAATAAAAAATATAGGGTAGTTTGGGGTGGTATAGGGCAAGTTAGGGTTGCATAGGGCAGGTTGGGGTGGTATAGGGCAAGTTAGGGTGGTACAGGGCAGGTTGGGGTGGTATAGTGCAAGTTAGGGTTGCATAGGGCAGGTTGGGGTGGTATAGGGCAAGTTAGGGTGGTACAGGGTGATATAGGGTAGTTTGGGGTGGTATAGGGCAAATTAGGGTTGCATAGGGCAGGTTGGGGTGGTATAGGGCAAGTTAGGGTGGTACAGGGCAGGTTGGGGTGGTATAGTGCAAGTTAGGGTTGCATAGGGCAGGTTGGGGTGGTATAGGGCAAGTTAGGGTGGTACAGGGTGATATAGGGTAGTTTGGGGTGGTATAGGGCAAGTTAGGGTTGCATAGGGCAGGTTGGGGTGGTATAGGGCAAGTTAGGGTGATATAGGGTAGTTTGGGGTGGTATAGGGCAAGTTAGGGTTGCATAGGGCAGGTTGGGGTGGTATAGGGCAAGTTAGGGTGGTACAGGGCAGGTTGGGGTGGTATAGTGCAAGTTAGGGTGGCATAGGGCAAGTTGGGATGGCATGGGAAAGGTTGGGGTGGTACAGGGCAAGTTAGGGTGGCATTGGGCAGGTTGTGGTGGTATAGGGCAAGTTATGGTGGCATAGGGCAGATTGGGGTGGTACAGGGCAAGTTAGGGTGGCACAGGGCAAGTTGGGGTGGCATGGGAAAGTTTGGGGTGGTACAGGGCAGGCTGGCGTGGTACAGGGCAGGCTGGGATTGCACAGGGCAGGCTGGGATTGCACAGGGCAGGCTGGGCATATCAGCTAAAAAAATAAAAATAAATAAATAAATAAAATAAAAAACGGGATGGTGTCACCCCTCTAGCGGGTGTCACCCGGTGCGGACCGCACCCCCCGCACCCCCCTAGCAACGCCTCTGCAGGTCCTTAACCTGCATAACGGTTCGGGGCTGAAGTGGTTAATGCGCCAATGTCACATGGGGGTTAATCTAAGGTTTTGATGAGTCGGCACGCCCGTGTATAATTAATAAAAGACCAAATAATACACGTCTCACCCCGATCAGTCTACCTTTCCCCTGGGCTGCGCAATCTGCGGGATCGGAGACAGCGGATTGGACAAGGAGCGCAAATAATAAATCTCCGTCTTCCTCGCTCTCATTGATCACACGCCCGGAACACGCCGCTTTATTTGTCTGATTAAATTATTCATGTCTCAAAAAAAATAAAAAAAATAAATAAAAAAAGCGCCTTTGCTTTGCGAGCGTCAGACGCGGCTCCGGCCTCTGAAGATTGCGTTTAACTTAAAGACGGGCCGTCTGTAATTTCTCCCTTTTTTTGGTCTTGAATTATTCATGTTATTTTTTTGCATAAAATATTTACAGGGCCCCTCGGAAGGATTTTTTTTCGGCGCGGTCCTGTCGGAGGAAGCCATTGAAGAGCTATTAATCTGCAAATCTCTTGACTGAACCGGGACACTTTGACAGGCGAGACTCAAACGTTTTCCCGCTTTAATTGCTCCGAGAAGCGCCGCCATTTATCTGCTTTGTTTTTTTTCAAACGGAAACAACGCGGAACGTTTGTTTTCTATTTCAAAGCTTGCAACAATGTTTATCTTTTCGGAACAGTTTTGGGGGGGGGCGGGGAGGGGTGAATTTTTGTAGCACCTCCAGCGCTGAATGTATATACTGGCCAGGGGTGCTTGGGTATGCTGGGGGGTCTATGATGCTGACTGCTGGGGGAACTTTTGTTGCTGGGGGATCTACTGCTTCTTTTTGCTGGCTAATAGGGGGTCTACTTTTGCTGGCGGGGGGGGGGGGGGGGGGCATTTACTGTTTTGGGGAAGGTCTGTTGTTGATGACTGCTGCAAGATCTATTGTCGTTGAGGGGAGGTGTAGTGTTGCTTGGGGGGTCTATTGTTACTGGGGGATCTGCTGCCACGAGGAGGGTGTCTTGTGGTTGGCTGGTGGGGGATCTAGGGATCTATTGTTGCTGGAGGGTCCATTGATGATGGCTTCTGGGGGATCTATTGTTGCTGGAGGGGTGTATTATTTTTGTTAGGGGGACTCTATTGTTGCTAGGGAAGTCCAGAGATGCTGGGGGTAGATATTTACTGTTTTGAAAGGAGGTCTGTTGTTGCTGGCTGCTGGGGGTCCATTGATGATGGCTTCTGGGGGATCTATTGTTGCTGGATGGGTGTATTATATATGTTGGGGAGATCTAGTGTTGCTAGGGAGGTCCAGAGTTTTTGGGGGTAAATATTTACTGTTTTGAAAGGAGGTCTGTTATTGCTGGCTTCTGGGGGGTCCATTGATGATGGCTTCTGGGGGATCTATTGTTGCTGTAGGGGTGTATTGCTTCTGTTAGGGGGATCTAGTGTTGCTAGGGAAGTCCAGAGATTCTGGGGGTAGATATTTACTGTTTTGAAGGGAGGTCTGTTGTTGCTGGCTTCTGGGGGGGGTCCATTGATGATGGCTTCTGGGGGATCTACTGTTGTCGGGGAGGGAATATTTACTGTTTTTGGAGGAGGTCTGTTGTAGCTGGCTGCTGGAGGGTCCACTGATGATGGCTTCTGGGTGATCTATTGTTGCTGGAGGGGTGTATTATTTATTTTGGGGAGATCTAGTGTTGCTAGGGAGGTCCAGAGTTTCTGGGGGTAAATATTTACTGTTTTGAAAGGAGGTCTGTCATTGCTGGCTTCTGGGGGGTCCATTGATGATGGCTTCTGGTGGATCTATTGTTGCTGGAGGGGTGTATTGTTTCCTAAATAGGGTCTACTGTTGTTCGGGGAGGGAATATTTACTGTTTTGGAGGAGGTCTGTTGTTGCTGGCTGCTGGAGGGTCAATTTATGTTGGCTTCTGGGGGATCTATTGTTGCTAGAGGGGTGTACTGTTTCTTAAAGAGGATTTACTGTTGTCGGGGAGGGAATATTTACTGTTTTGGAGGAGGTCTGTTGTTGCTGGCTGTTGGAGGGTAAATTGATCATGGCTTCTGGGGGATCTATTGTTGCTGTATGGGGTGTATTGTTTCTGTTAGGGGGACTCTATTGTTGCTAGGAAAGTCCAGAGTTGCTGGGGGTAGATATTTACTGTTTTGAAGGGAGGTCCGTTGTTGCTGGCTGCTGCAGGGTCCATTGATGATGGCTTCTGGGGGATCTATTGTTGCTGGAGGGGTGTATCATTTTCGTTGGGGGGATCTAGTGTTGCTAGGGAGCTCCACAGTTGCTGGGAGTAGATATTTACTGTTTTGAAGGAAGGTCTGTTGTTGATGAATGCTGCAGGATCTATTGTCATTAAGGGGAGGTGAAGTGTTTCTAGGGGGTTATATTGTTACTGGGGGATCTGCCGCCACGGAGAGGGAGGGTGTCTTGTGGCAGGCTGGTGCAGGATCTATTGTTGCTGGAGGGGGTGTATTGTTTCAGTTGGGGTGATCTAGTGTTACTAGGGAGGTCCACAGTTGCTGGGAGTAGATATTTACTGCTTTGAAGGGAGGTGTGTTGTTGCTGGCTGCTGTGGGTTCCATTGATGATGGGATTCTATTGTTCCTGGAGGGGTGTATTGTTTCCTAAATAGGGTCTACTGTTGTCAGGGAGGGAATATTTACTGTTTTGGAGGAGGTCTGTTGTTGCTGGCTGCTGGAGGGTCCATTGATGATGGCTTCTGCGGGATCTATTGTTGCTGGAGAGGTGTATTGTTTCTTAAAGAGGGTCTCCTAATGTTGGGGAGGGACAGTGCCGATCGGCTCCGAACGGCGCCCCCCCCCCACCTCAAGCCAAACGTGGTACTGCACACCGCTTTGGCCTGAATCCTGCTCGTGTTTTGTCGAGACAACACTTGCAAACAGAGTCAGGGGCCCAGATTCTCGTATCTGGGCGTAAAACTGTGCGGACGTAACATATCTGGTTTACGTTACGCCGCCGCAAGTTTTACAGTCAAGTGCTTTATTCACAAAGAACTTACCTGTAAAGTTGCGGCGGCGTAACGTAAATCACCCGGCGCAAGCCCGCCTAATTCAAATGATCCGGGTAGGGGGCGTGGAGCATTTAAATTAAGCGCGTTCCCGCGCCGAACGTAATGCGCATGCGCCGGCCGGAAAATATCCCAGGGTGCATTGCTCCAAATGACGTCGCAAGGACGTCATTGGTTTCGACGTGAACGTAAATGGCGTCCAGCCCCATTCACGGACGACTTACGCAAACAACGTAAATTTTAAAATTTCGACGCGGGAACGACGGCCATACATAACATTGGTTGCCCCTCATATAGCAGGGGCAACTTTATGCCGCGCAAATCTAACATAAACGCCGGAACTTCACTGCGTCGACCGCGCGTACGTTCGGGAATTCGCGTATTTTGCTCATTTGCATACTCGACGGGGAAAACGACGGAGGAGACACCTAGCGGCGAAAAATAAAATTGCATTTAAGATCCGACAGCGTAAGAGCCTTACGCCTGTCGGATCTAATGGATATCTATGCGTAACTGATTCTAAGAATCAGACGCATAGATACGACGGCCCAGATTAGGACTTACGACGGCGCACATGGCGTTGCGCCGTCGTAAGCCCTTTCAGAATCTGGGCCAGGATTTTTAGAAATACAGGCACAGCGCTCGTTATACGAAATGCTCGTTAAACGCGTTACTCGCAATCCGAGGTTCCACTGTATATATTTATTTACATATTGATGTTTGTTTTCACTTATTGATAGCTGGTGAGTTTTTTTGAGATGAAGGAAAAAAAAGAAATATTCCCGAGAAACTAAAAGAAAACTTTTCCCGAGAAATAAAAAAGTTTTGTGATGCTAAAAAAAAAACAACTATTTTCATAGCAGAAAGTAACACGCAATATTTAGAAATGTTAAATGTTAAACGTTTTGATCATAAAAGATGTCAAAGTTTGGTGTAAAATAATGAATACAGTTACAATTACTCATACAGAATGCCTATTATGGTTCTTGACCTAAATAATTTATTTTTATTTTTTATTTGTAGATAATGAGCACTTAGAAGCCCTCTGAGAACATTAGCGGCTTGAAGCCGTGTGTTTGGAGGCGCCTCAAACGCCAGCCAGCTTTTTTTTATTTTTTTATTTTTTAAGCACTTTAAACCTGAAGAAACAGTCAGGGAACCATGGAACATTTTGTAAAAAAATAAATAAAAAAATAAATAAAAAAAGTTTTTCATTTTCCACCATGAAGAGCTTTTGTCCTCCTTTTATCGTTATATAAAGGGTTCTCTAGTGAATTAGACACACATTTATTCTTATCTCATCAAAGAGGTCGGTACATTTTTTTTTTTGTATTCTCCACAATAAGGTCCAAAAAAATGTACACTCTGGGGGAGGGGGGAGGGGGTTTCTCCTCATCACGTTATCCTTCTGAGTCGCCCCCAATTTCAGGTTAGCCCAACAAGGATCCATTTGGGAAATCTCTTCAGCATGTAGACACTAGACATGTGCGTTCCCGTTCGTAACGAATGGATTTTCGGAAAAATTTCTTAGTTTTCGTACATTCGGATCAATTCGAACATCCGAAAAGCTGAAAGAACCAAAATACGAAAATTTACGGAATTACGAATAAGCAAAATAACGAACAAGCGAAAATACGAACGTATGATTGGACAATCTTAATAAAATACGAAACACCGAAAAAGCAAAAGAACGAAAATGACATCTATAACGAACGATTTGCATTCCGTATTTTAAATACTTTTAGCCGGATTCAGGTAGAGCAGTGTATTGTTAGGCGGGCGTAGCGCAGCTCATATGCGATACGCCGACGTAACTTAGAGAGGCAAGGCCAGTATTCACAAAGCACTTGGGGCCAGATTCATGTAGATTTGCGGCGTCGTATCGTATCCCGTTTACGTTACGCCGCTGCAAGTTTCCAGCGTAAGTGCTTGATTCACAAAGCACTTGCGTGTAAACTTTCGGCGGCGTAGCGTAAAGCCGTCCGGCGCAAACCCGCCTAATTCAAATGGGGCGTGTACCATTTAAATTAGGCGCGTTCCCGCGCCGAACATTCTGCGCATGCTCCGTTTGGAAATTTCCCGCCGTGCTTTGCGCGAAATTACAGCGCCCCGACGTGTTTTTTGAACGGCGACGTGCGTAACGTATTCCCGGACGTCATACGCAAAAAAAAAAAAATTTAAAATTCGACGCGGGAACGACGGCCATACTTTAACATGGATGGTGTCATTTTACACCATCTAAATAGCACACTTAACTTTACGACGGGAAAAACCGACGTAAGAGAATGCGACGAACGCGAGTACCTTCGTGGATCGCCGTAAACAGCTAATTTGCATACCCGACGTGGAAAACGACGCGATCTCCACCCAGCGGCGGCCGAAGTATTGCATCCTAAGATCCGAAGGCGTACGAAGCCGTACGCCTGTCGGATCTTAGCCAAATGCCGTCGTATCTTGTTTGTGAATTACAAATAAAGATACGACGCGGCAAATTTTAAAGTACGCCGGAGTATCAGCAGATACTCCTGCGTACTTATTCTGTGAATCTGGCCCTTGCTCCCTAAGTTACGGCGGCGTAGCGTAAATGGGCCGGCGTAAGCCCGCCTAATTCAAAGTAGGAAGGTAGTGGGCGTGTTGGATTCAAATGAATCGTGACCCCCATGTAAATGCATGGCCGTACGAACGGCGCATGCGCGCGCATGCTCAGAATCACGTCGCAAATACTCCCTGAGATCCGACGGCTCAATGCGTACGACGTGAACGTCACTTACGCCCAGCCCCATTCACGTACGACTTACGTAAACGACGTAAAATCCGATTGCAGTTCCGACGTCCATACCCTAAATGAATTAGACCAGCTTTTTGATGGTTTATCTTTACGCCGGAAAAACGCCTTACGTAAACGACGTAGATTACAGCGACGGGCGCAAGTACGTTCGTGAATCGGTGTATCTCACTCATTTACATATTCAACGCATAAATCAACGGAAGCGCCACCTAGCGGCCAGCGTAAATATGCACCCAAGATACGATGGCGTAGGAGACTTACGTCGGTCGTATCTTCCCACAATTTAGGCGTATCTGATTTAGAGAATCAGCGCATAGATACGACGGCGCACGTTTGGACTTACAACGGCGTATCGGTAGAGTATGTGAATGGGGCTGGACGTCAGTTACGCTCACGTCGAAACCAATGACGTCCTTGCGACGTCATTTAGCGCAATGCACGTCGGGGAAATTTTAGGGACGGCGCAGGCGCAGTACGTTCGGCGCGGGAACGCGCCTAATTTAAATGCTCTACGCCCCCTACCCGGCTCATTTGAATTAGGCGGGCTTGCGCTGGGGAATTTACGCTACGCCGTCGCAACTTTACAGGAAAGTGCTTTGTGAATAAAGCACTTGCCTGTAAAACTTGTGGCGGCGTAACGTAAATGACATACGTTACGCCGCCGCAGTTTTACGCCCATCTACGAGAATCTGGGCCCCTGTTCGTATTTTCATTTGTGTGTTTTGTAAATCCGTTTCTTTGTCTGTTGGTAAATTTGTGTACTTGTATCGTTCTTTCGAATGGGCACTGGGCAGTGTAGTTAGTGAGTGATTACTTAATATCTTAGCCAATCAGCTTATCTTTTTTGTGCTGAGTCACATTGTGCAGTGTAAAGCCTCGTACACACGTTTGGACTTCAAACAAACTTTTCCGTGGATTTTTGTCTGAAGGGAGTTGGCCGGACTTTTGAAACCGAAAAAGTTTGTCCGATGGAGCGTACACACGGTCGGATTTTTTGGGAAAACGCTAATTTTGACATTTGTTGGCAAAAAGTCAGACCGTGTGTACGGGGCTTAAGAGAAAGTCTATCTTAATATGGATTAGCCGCGTGTTGCGATGTATTTACGAAAGTACAAAATTACGAATCCATTAAACGAAAATTATTGTCTAACAAAATGACGAAAATTTCGAATCAACGAAAATAAATTAGACAGAATTACGAATCATTCAGTATAAATGAAAATAAAACTGTTACGAAAATACGAACGGGTCCGAATAGGAAAACTTGCGTCTTACGAAATTATGAATCTTTACAAATCCATGGAACGAGACGAAACGGAACAAAAAAATACGAAATTTTTTGTTGTGCACATGTCTAGTAGGCATGGGCCCAATGACCCCCCCCCCCCCCTGTTGGGTTCACGGCAGAACTTTCAAACGTTTTGGAACCGAATAACGAACCCCATTGAAGTTTAGGCGATTTTTGGGAAAAATCAAAAGTGTCCATTTTGAAGGCTTAGGCCTCGTACACAGGGGCCAGAATCTCGTCAGGAAAAAAAAAACGTTGTTTTTCCCAACGAGATCCTTGGCAAGAATCTCTTGCCGCCCCCGAGTGTACAGACAGACCTTTCAAAAGAACCGCGGTCCTCTTGAGAGGCAAGAACGCGGCGACGTCATCGCGTACGACGAGCATGCGCTCTTATTAAAGGGGGCTCCCAGATTCCGATAAGCAACGGCCAGGGTTGTCGGCAAGAGGCCCTGTCCTTATCAACATGGGGACAGGGTGCTTTGGGGCAGGGGGCCGCAGGGCGTCCCCCTGCCCCAGAGCACCCAAGCCCCCCATGTTGAGGGCATGCGGCCAGGTACGGCTCAGGAGGAGGGGGCGCTCGCTCGTCCCCACTCCTTTCCTGACCGGCCGGGCAGCGTGCTTGGATACGGGTCTGGTATGGATTGTTGGTTGACCCCCGCGCCGTTTATTCAGCGTAGGGGGTTCTCCTTACAATCCATACCAGACTTAAGGGCCTGGTATGCCCCCTGGGGGGGGGAACCCATGCTGTTTTTTTTATTTAAAATTTGGCGTGGAGTTCCCCCTCATGATTCATACCAAACGCCGCGGCTAGAATTGGCGGGAATGCAAGTCAGATCCCCGTCGCTTCTATGACGCGTTCGCTGGAATGTACTTTTCCTATTCCAGCGAGTGCGAGATGTCGGCACCATGTCGCCGAGAATCAGCGCGATGCCGTCGTGCTGGAAACACATTCTCAGTGACAGATACAGTACCTGTCCAAGTCGCCCGCCGAAGCTGAGCGCTAGCTCGGCTCTCGGCTTCCCCCGCCGCCATCCTCTGTAAAGGAATCGGGAAGTGACGCACTGCGGCTTCACTGCCCGGTTCCCTACTGCGCTTCTGGGACACTTCAGTGATTGGGCTTCACCTACTTTACGGGTGTTAACAAAGATGTCTGTAAGAATAGATGGAAATTAATAATTCAAAGCAAAAACCATTGTCCTATAATGAGGTGCACTGTTACTGTAGGCAAAAATGTAGCTAACAAGGTAAAAAAAAAATACAAAAATCAACAGAAAAAAACATCAGAACTCAACCATAAAAGAAGAAAAGTTGAATCCATTGAAAACTTGAAGTATGAAAAAGTTCAAAGCGCTTTGCGTGATCTTCAAAGAGAAAATAAAACTTTATTGATATATAGCGGCGTACAGGTCGTTTATCAGTCTCTTAGCAACAACAGAGATTACATAAATAAATATCAGCGGGAATCCTTCATCCGCCGGCCCCCAACTGGCGCTCTGATGAGGCGATTCCCCCCCCCCCCCCCCAAAAAAATAATCACTTTTATGATCGGTGGTTAAAGTATTAGAGATAATGAGGGAGGACTTGGCTACTGTGATCACATTTCAAAGCCGTCCCGACGGTTTTCAGAGCAGAAGAGGATTAAAGCCAAAGAAATTACTTTTATAATGTAAAAAAGAGAACATACGCTCATTGTTTAAAGAGAAAATCACTTTATAAACCTTTCTCTTTGAGGTGCGACGGGGAGCTCTGGTGACCATCGGATATCGCTCACCATCGGTACGGGAGACGGCATTGTTGTGCTTTATTGTTAACCAGGGGAAATGTTCTGAAAACAGCGGGCGGCGGCGGGCCCGTGTGCGAGAACATACGTTGGGACCTTCTGCCTGCGAGAAAGATAGTGCGGCATGCGCAGCGCGGCACGGCGCAAATTGGGTGTGGTTTTCATTGCTCTGAATGCTGACTGTGGCTTAAAGAGATGCAGAGTGCAGGGGGCCAGTAGTAGGTAATGCAGAGTTTAGGGGTCAATAGTGACACAGAGTTCAAGAGACAGTATTAAGTGAGGCAGAGTGCAGGGGTCAGGAGTAAGTGATGCAGGGGTCAGGAGTAAGTGAGGCAAAGTTCAGGAGTAAATGATGGAGAGTTAAGGGGTCAGGAGTAATTGAGGCAGAAGTTAGGAGTAAGTGAGGCAGAGTGCAGGGGGTCAGGAGTAAGTGATGCAGGGGTCAGGAGTAAGTAATGCAGGGGCCAGGAGTAAGTGAGGCAAAGTTCAGGGGTCAGGAGTAAGTGATGGAGAGTTAAGGGGTCAGGAGTAATTGAGGCAGAAGTTAGGAGTAAGTGAGGCAGAGTGCAGGGGTCAGGAGTAAGTGATGCAGAGGTCAGGAGTATGTGAGGCAGAGTTCAGGTGTCAGGAGTAAGTGAGTCAGGGGTCAGGAGTAATTGAGGCAAAGTTCAGGAGGAAGTGATGGAGAGTTCAGGGGTCAGACATAAGTGAGGCAGAGGTCAGGAGTAAGTGAGACAGAGTTAAGGGGTCAGGAGCAAGTGAGGTAGAGGTCAGGAGTGAGACAGATTTAAGGGGTCAGGTGTAAGTAAGGTAGGGGTAAGGAGTAATTGAGGCAGAGTTCAGAGGTCTGGACTAAATGAATCAGAGTTCAAAAGTAAGTAACAGAGTTCAGGAGTCAGGAGTAAGTGAGGCAGAAGTCAGGAGTAAGTGAGGCAGAGTTCAGGTGTCAGGAGTAAGTGAGGCAAAGTTCAGGGGTCAGACATAAGTGAGGCCGAGGTCAGGAATAAGTGAGACAGAGTTAAGGGGTCAGGAGTAAGTGAGGCAGAGGTCAGGAGTGAAACAGATTTAAGGGGTCAGGAGTAAGTAAGGCAGGGGTCAGGAGTAAGTGATGGAGAGTTAAGGGGTCAGGAGTAATTGAGGCAGAGTTCAGAGGTCTGGACTAAGTGAGTCAGAGTTCAAAAGTAAGTAACAGAGTTCAGGGGTCAGGAGTAAGTGAGGCAGAGGTCAGGAGCAAGTGAGGCAGAGTATAGGGGTCAGGAGTAAATGAGGAAGAGGTCAGGAGTAAGTGAGGCAGAGTTTAGGAGTAAGTGATGCAGAGTTCAGGGGTCAGGAGTAAGTGAGGCAGAGGTCAGGAGCAAGTGAGGCAGAGTTCAGGGGTCAGAAGTAAGTGAGGCAGAGGTCAGGAGTAAGTAGAGAAGAGGTCAGGAGTTAGTGAGGTAGAGGTCAGGAGCAAGTGAGGCAGAGTTCAGGGGTCAGGAGTACAGTAAGTGACGCAGAGGTCAGGTGCAAGTGAGGCAGAGTTCAGGGGTCTGGAGTAAGTGATGCAGAGGTCCGGAGTAAGTGAGGCAGAGTTCAGGGGTCAGGAGTAAGTGAGGCAGAGGCAGAGCTTTTTTTCTCAGAAAATAGGTGCAGGAACTCAACCACGACCCGTTCAGATTTCACAAACGGTAGATGTCTTAAAGGGGCATTAAATAACAGAATTGCATTACATACAGAGTGCAGAGTTCAGGGGGTTACAAAGCTGTCACTTGTAAACACAGAAACCAGACTTCTGTGTTTACAAGTGATTGTGGTGAGCAGGCACCAAAGGGTCTGATCCAAAGGTGGTGGAACTGAGTTCCCCCAAGTTCCCCCTGAAAAAAAGCCCTGGGCAGAGGTCAGGCGCAAGTGAGGCAGAGTTCAGGGGTCTGGAGTAAGTGAGGCAGAGGTCAGGAGCAAGTGAGGCAGAGTTCAGGGGTCAGGAGTTAGTGAGGTAGAGGTCAGGAGCAAGTGAGGCAGAGTTCAGGGGTCAGGAGTACAGTAAGTGACGCAGAGGTCAGGTGCAAGTGAGGCAGAGTTCAGGGGTCTGGAGTAAGTGAGGCAGAGGTCAGGAGCAAGTGAGGCAGAGTTCAGGGGTCAGGAGTTAGTGAGGTAGAGGTCAGGAGCAAGTGAGGCAGAGTTCAGGGGTCAGGAGTACAGTAAGTGACGCAGAGGTCAGGTGCAAGTGAGGCAGAGTTCAGGGGTCAGGAGTAAGTGAGGCAGAGGTCAGGCGCAAGTGAGGCAGAGTTCAGGGGTCTGGAGTAAGTGAGGCAGAGGTCAGGAGCAAGTGAGGCAGAGTTCAGGGGTCAGGATGAAGTGAAGAAGAGGTCAGGAGTAAGCAAGGCAGAGATTTCAGAGTTAGTGAGGTAGAGCTCCAGATCATTCCTTATAGGTTCCTAATTACATGGATGCACACAGCCCAGCATGGGAGTGCATCTGCAAGCGGCGTGCTGAGGGGTCACTCAGAAGAAGTTGGAGCTGATAGCGCCAGCGGGGGGGCCCACCAAAGGTACCATCTGCTTAACAACCAACTATTCACTGGTTGCTAAGGAAGCGGTAGGTGCTGGCTCCTTAACAACCAGCTAAAATTTCATGCATGGAAGAGGCGGGTGCTGGCTCCTTAAAGGGGTGGTTCACCCTAAAAACTACTTTTTCTTATTACACTGCCCCCCCCCCCCACATTACAATCCGATTAAGGCTATTATTATTTTTTTGATGCTGTACATACCTTTGTACAGCATATTCACCCGTGCATCCGGGTTGCGAGTCCCGCGGAAGTGGGCGTTCCTAACATGTCTGTGATTGACGTTTTGCCCAAAAACGAGCTCCCCCCCGTCGCGTAAGCCGCGTCACGATTGGCGAAAGGAGCCGAACGGCGATGCGCATGCGCAGTATCGCGGCGACTCGCCGTTCGGCTCCTTTCGTCAATCGTGACGCGGCTTACGCGACGGGGGGAGCTCGTTTTTGGCCAAAACCTCAATCACAGACATGTTAGGAACGCCCACTCCCACGGGACTCGCAACCCGGATGCACGGGTGAATATGCTGTACAAAGGTATGTACAGCATGAAAAAAATAATAATAGCCTTAATCGTATTGTAATGTGGGGGGCCAGTGTAATAAGAAAATGTAGTTTTTAGGGTGAACCACCCCTTTAACAACCAGCTGAAATTTCATGCATTCCTTAAATATCACATGCCTGGACCATTACTTATTTATTGCATGCATCTAATGATTTATTTCCTTGAATTGACTTTTGTGCTGTTTTATGTGATATTTACCAATCGTTTTTGCTTTTTGAGGTATTTAAAGCATAAAGGGAAAGTGAATTGACATTTTTAGTATCACATGCGATATTTGGGGATAATTTGTCATATGACACAAATGCCATATGCTATTGATACCCTTGCGGGAATTGGGCCCACGTGGGCGGTGTCAGAGGGTAGGAGAAGTCGGATCGTGGTATATTGTGCCCACGTGGGCGGTGTCAGAGGCAGGGGGTAGGAGAAGTCGGATTGTGGTATATTGAGCATTCATTCTTCCAGCTCTCTGTAAGTTTTATAGGCATTCAGCTGCATTTGCGGCTTTGTTTACATTCCGGTACCCGGGCGTGAGGTCGTAACATCGCGCCCGGGCCTCCGATGATCATAGAGATGAGTGGTGACCATCTGGTCACCACTCATCTCTATGCCTCCCATCCGGCGCTGGCAGATCGTTTCTCCGGCTCTTCGATGGCACGGGAGAGCCCGGAGATGCACCGGATAGCGGCGGGTGGGGGGGACATCTCTTACCGTTGCCTATAAGAACGATCAAGCGGCGGAACTGCCGCTATGATCATTCTTATGATGCACAGAATCGCCGGCTAAAGAGATGGATGTCTGAATGATGCCTCTAGCTGCATCCATCATTCAGATATCCCCACTGAAAGTCCAGGACGTCATATGACGTCCTTGGGCGGGAAGTGATTAATATCTACCTTAAATCACATTGCTATTTGCCCGGAGTACTTGTTTGTCGCCTAAATACTGAAATTTGCACCAAAAAATGTAATTTAGTAACGTTTGTGAAATTCCAGTAAAAACGTGTCTGTGCCAGTAAATTTTGGGTGTCGTGCCAGTATATTTCAGCCTGATAGGTTGGCAACACTGCTCCAAACACAGCGGCCGCCTAACAGTGCCACCCTTGCAGGGAGGCTAAACTACATCCATCTACAACTAGGCGGCGCCCACTTTAAAGATGGAGTGCCCACAAATTTTCACCACTGTTCCCTGTAAAATCCCCCCCCCCTCCCGGCACTTACCTTTCTGGGGTCAGCCATCCTGCTTCTACCGTCCCTCAATGTCTTCTCCCGCCCTTGATGACGCTTCAGCCAATCAGGTTACTGGTAACCAGAACCGGTGAGACTGATTGGCTGAGACGCCTGTCAGTCTTATCCAGAGCTTTTTTCCTCAGAAAATAGGTGCAGGAACTCAACCACGACCCGTTCAGATTTCACAAACAGTAGAAGGGTCTTAAAGGGGCATTAAATACCAGAATTGCATTATATACAGAGTGCAGAGTTCAGGGGGTTACACACAGAGTGCAGAGCTGTCACTTGTAAACACATGAACCAGACTTCTGTGTTTACAAGTGATTGTGGTGAGCAGGCACCAAAGGGTCTGAGCTAGAGGTGGTGGAACTGAGTTCCCCCAAGTTCCCCCAGAAAAAAAGCCCTGGTCTTATCCAAGGAGCGCACCCCGTGAGTCCCTGAATAAGTGTTTGGAAGCCGATTACAGCCTGATGGCTGTAATTGGAAAGCCTATCAGAGCCGCTGGCTCTGATAGGCACTTCCACAGCCAACCAGCTGTCGTTATTCAGATGGCCGGCACTCACCAGGGGGCCGGCCATCTGAATAGTCGGCGGCAGCGGCGATACATAGATTTGTGTAATGCATGAATCTATGTATTGTATTAGTGGCGGTGCGAGAGCGAGAGGGGGCGGCACTCCGTCGCCCTCTATGGACGCACCGCCACTGTCCAGAGCGCTCGGTTTCCAAATTGGCTTCTGCCGAAGAAAGAAAATATTATTTCATTTCAGAGACCGCAACCGAAGTCTATTATGCGCACTCTTTAACCTTCAATCATTTCCGTGCGTCTGTTCCGTTCCTCGCAGGGAGCCGAGGAGGTGAGATCGTCATTAACGCGCCTTTCATGGTGACATGATCAGTATTATTGGCGCATTGTTCCTTCAAGACGTGGCAGAATCTCCGGGGCTGCGCGGATTTATAGCCTCTGCGATCGCTCTGCGGTCTGGAATCCTTGCCCGTCATCACTCAGGGATCCTAATTTGCGATGCATAGAATGCAGGCTTCGGAGAGCATAAATCCTCGGCGTTTTCTTGTAATGATTCTTAAATGATTTTCTAACAGGAGAGCCGAGGACCTGCCTGATCCCGGGGGTTGGCACCGATTCTGAAACTTGTCAGAGCGAAGACATAGCGAGGCCCCGGCAACGGGGGACAGGCGAGTTGCCAAGACGTCTTGTGGTGGAATCCGCCACCTAGAAAAGAGCACCAGGAGGCACAAAGGGGTTCACTGACTGCAGACCCAAGGGAAGGGCCGGGGCAAGGTGTGGGCAAGAGGGGAAGCCGCCCAGGGCATAGTGGTAGAGAGGGGGGTTCCCCCCTGACTGCATGCTCAGGACCTGTTGCCACACTCTGCTCCAACCTGCCCACACCTGATCCACTGCCAGGGCTGCTGTTAGAATTTGCAGGGCCCCATACTGCCTACCTGACAGGGCCCCATACTGCTTATCTGACAGGGCCCCATACTGTCTACCTGACAGGGCCCCATACTTCCTACCTGACAGGGCCCCATACTGCTTATCTGACAGGGCCCCATACTGCTTACCTGACAGGGCCCCATACTGCCTACCTGACAGGGCCCCATACTGCCTACCTGACAGGGCCCCATACTGCCTACCTGACAGGGCACCATACTGCCTACCTGACAGGGCCCCATACTGTCTACCTGACAGGGCCCCATACTGCCTACCTGACAGGGCCCCATACTGCCTACCTGACAGGGCCCCATACTGCCTACCTGACAGGGCCCCATACTGCCTACCTGACAGAGCCCCATACTGCCTACCTGACAGAGCCCCATACTGCCTACCTGACAGGGCCCCATACTGCCTACCTGACAGGGCCCCATACTGTCTACCTGACAGGGCCCCATACTGCCTACCTGACAGAGCCCCATACTGCCTACCTGACAGGGCCCCATACTGCCTACCTGACAGGGCACCATACTGTCTACCTGACAGGGCCCCATACTGCATACCTGACAGGGTGCCAAACTGCCTACCTGACAGGGCCCCATACTGCCTACCTGACAGGGCCCCATACTGCCTACCTGACAGGGCCCCATACTGCCTACCTGACAGGGCCCCATACTGTCTACCTGACAGGGCCCCATACTGCCTACCTGACAGAGCCCCATACTGCCTACCTGACAGGGCCCCATACTGTCTACCTGACAGGGCCCCATACTGCCTACCTGACAGGGCCCCATACTGCCTACCTGACAGGGCACCATACTGCCTACCTGACAGGGCCCCATACTGTGTACCTGACAGGGCCCCATACTGCCTACCTGACAGGGCCCCATACTGTCTACCTGACAGGGCCCCATACTGCCTACCTGACAGGGCCCCATACTGCCTACCTGACAGAGCCCCATACTGCCTACCTGACAGAGCCCCATACTGCCTACCTGACAGGGCCCCATACTGTCTACCTGACAGGGCCCCATACTGCCTACCTGACAGAGCCCCATACTGCCTACCTGACAGGGCCCCATACTGTCTACCTGACAGGGCCCCATACTGTCTACCTGACAGGGCCCCATACTGCCTACCTGACAGGGCCCCATACTGCCTACCTGACAGGGCACCATACTGTCTACCTGACAGGGCCCCATACTGCATACCTGACAGGGTGCCAAACTGCCTACCTGACAGGGCCCCATACTGCCTACCTGACAGGGCCCCATACTGCCTACCTGACAGGGCCCCATACTGCCTACCTGACAGGGCCCCATACTGCCTACCTGACAGGGCCCCATACTGCCTACCTGACAGGGCCCCATACTGCCTACCTGACAGGGCCCCATACTGCCTACCTGACAGTGCCCCATACTGCCTACCTGACAGGGCCCCATACTGCCTACCTGACAGGGCCCCATACTGCCTACCTGACAGGGCCCCATACTGCCTACCTGACAGGGTTCCATACTGCCTACCTGACAGGGCCCCATACTGCCTACCTGACAGGGCCCCATACTGCCTACCTGACAGGGCCCCATACTGCCTACCTGACAGTGCCCCATACTGCCTACCTGACAGGGCCCCATACTGCCTACCTGACAGGGCCCCATACTGCCTACCTGACAGGGCCCCATACTGCCTACCTGACAGGGCACCATACTGTCTACCTGACAGGGTTCCATACTGCCTACCTGACAGGGCCCCATACTGCCTACCTGACAGGGTTCCATACTGCCTACCTGACAGGGCCCAGCTCCTCCCCCTCAACCCCCCCTCCCCCAGAGAAAATCAAAAATACACTAAAATCATTATTATATGACCACATGTGTGCTCAGGAGGTGTGCAAGGTGGAGGGAAGGCAAGATAAGGGAAAGGGGACGGAAGGGAAGAGAAGGTGGAGGGAAGGGAAAAGAAGGTGGAGGGAAGGGAAGAGAAGGTGGAGGGAAGAGAAGGTGGAGGGAAGTGAAGAGAAGGGAAAGGGGAGGGAAGGGAAGAGAAGGTGGAGGGAAGAGAGGGTGGAGGGAAGGGAAGAGAAGGGAAAGGGGAGGGAAGTGAAGAGAAGGTGGAGGGAAGGGAAGAGAGGGTGGAGGGAAGTGAAGAGAAGGGAAAGTGAAGGGAAGAGAAGGTGGAGGGAAGGGAAGAGAAGGGAAAAGGGAGGGAAGGGAAGAGAAGTTGGAGGGAAGGGAAAGGGGAGGGAAGGGAAGAGAAAGTGGAGGGAAGGGAAGGGAAAGGGGAGGGAAGGGAAGAGAAGGTGGAGGGAAGGGAAAGGAGAGGGAAGGGAAAGGGGAAGGAAGGGAAGGGAAGAGAAAGTGGAGGGAAGGGAAGAGAAGGTGGAGGGAAGAGAAGGTGGAGGGAAGGCAAGGTAAGGGAAAGGGGACGGAAGGGAAGAGAAGGTGGAGGGAAGGGAAAAGAAGGTGGAGGGAAGGGAAGAGAAGGTGGAGGGAAGAGAAGGTGGAGGGAAGAGAAGAGAAGGGAAAGGGGAGGGAAGGGAAGAGAAGGTGGAGGGAAGAGAGGGTGGAGGGAAGGGAAGAGAAGGGAAAGGGGAAGGAAGGGAAGAGAAGGTGGAGGGAAGTGAATAGAAGGTGGAGGGAAGGGAAGAGAAGGTGGAGGGAAGGGAAGAGAAGGTGGAGGGAAGGGAAGAGAAAGATGGAAGGAAGGAAAGAAAGACAGAAGGAAGGAATGAAAGACGGAAGGAAGGACAGAAGAAAGGAAGGAAGGAAAAGAGGAAGGAAGGGGGGGCAAGAAAATGCATAAGTGGGAGGGGGAAGGAAAGAAGGAAGATAGGGATGGAAATAGGTAATAGGAAGGAGAGGAAGATGAAAGGCAGGAAAGAAGGAAGGAAGGAAGAGGGGGGGCGAGGGAAGGTGAAAGTGGAAAGAGAAAGGAAAGAAGGAAGATGGGGATGGAAGGAGGCAGTGGGAAGGAGACAAAGATGGAAGGCAGGAAGGAAAGAAGGAAGGGGGGGCAAGAAAAGGCATAAGTGGAAGTGGGAAGAAAAGAAGGAAGATAGGGATGGAAATAGGTATAGGGAAGGAGAGAAGGATGGAAGGCATGAAAGAAAAAAGGAAAGGGGGGCGAGGGAAGGCGTAAGTGGGAGTGGGAAGGAAAGAAGGAAGATAGGGATGGAAGGAGGCAGTGGGAAGGAGAGAAAGATAGAAGGCAGGAAGAAAAGAAGGAAGGAAAGAAGGAAAATAGGGATAGAAGGAGACAGTGGGAAGGAGGGAAAGATGGAAGGCAGGAAGGAAGGAAAGAAGGAAGGGATAGAAGGAGACAGTGGGAAGGAGGGAAAGATGGAAAGCAGAAAGGAATACCAGCAAACCTTGAGCCTGATAAACTTGGGGTGACGTAGCGCGGTAGCGGATCTCTGACCGGTACTCTTCAGGAAGTTACTTTAAAAACTCTTCTTCCTCAGAACTTCCTCAGCCCAGTAAGCCAACAATTAGAGGGAATGTACTCTCTGTATCCCGTCTATTAATCAGCGGCCTGTATTTCTTCACAGCAGACTAACGGAAGAGTAAATTCTCTCTTTGAAAAGCCCCCAGGATCCTCCGCCCATCCCCCCCCCCCCCTCGCCGTGACCCGGTACACCAGAATTTTCTGCAATATATAAACTCAGCACAGCAACTTTAATTAACTGTCAGGAGTCCCATCTCTACACTGATCACAATAAGCAATTTACCAAATAACGAGTGTACAACAGTAACAGTATTAATTAATGACAATAAATTATTAATACTAGAAAAACTTAATTATCTTTTATCTGCAGGTGTTACCTCTCGGCACAGCGGGGGAAAAGCTTTAAAGATGATTCTGGAACGTTCCCCTTAGAATTCCTATTGTTTTACATCCCTAATTAGTCTTTCCTCGCCCGTATGGCTCTCGCTCGGCGTCGCGTCTGCGCTCATCGCCGCCATGGCGGCATTTAATGCGTCCTCCTCCGCCTGAGATCCCGGCACCGCCGCAGGATTTATTATTTGCATAAGACGACTTGTGTTCGCCCGTCCCGAGCTGTAATCTGAGTTTCTAAAGAAATTTGTTACTTTCCATGGAGATAAACGAGGTTTAGGGAACAAGGAAGATTATTTAGAAAAAAAATGTAGAAACAAATTTTTATAAATGGCTGTAAATTGATATTTTGCTGTTAGAATATTAATGATTTGCCTATTTATAAGCAGTAGATCCAAAGTGAAGGACGAGCTACTGAGCAGGGCTGGTGCAAGGATTTTTCACACCCTAGGCCAGTGATGGCGAACCTTGGCACCCCAGATGTTTTGGAACTACATTTCCCATGGTGCTCATGTACTCTGCAGTGTAGCTGAGCATCATGGGAAATGTAGTTCCAAAACATCTGGGGTGCCAAGGTTCGCCATCACTGCCCTAGGCCAAAAAATTATTTTGCCGCCCCTTGGCTCCACCCCTGACTCCACCCCCTTTTTTCAGCCCATGTATATCTTACTTTTTTAATGAAGCGCCCATTAATGCAGCCTCACCAGCGCCCACCAAATGCAGCCTCACCAGCACCCATCAATACAGCCTCACCAGTTCCCATCAATGCAGCCTCACCAGCACCCATCAATGCAGCCTCACCAGCGCCCATCAAATGCAGCCTCACCAGCGCCCATCAAATGCAGCCTCACCAGCGCCCATCAATGAATGTTTGCTTGCTTCCATTCATTCAGGAGTCGGGACACAGACACAGTCCTGAGTCCTCCACTGCCGCTGTGCCTCTGACACTATGTGAGAACGGAGCGGCAGCTGCCTGCTGATGCTGAGATTTAGGCCCAGATTCACAGAGTGTGGGCACACATTACGCCGCCGTAGCGCAAATGCCGTACGCCACGCCGGCGTAGCGCGGAGAGGCAAGCATTGAATTCAGCAAGCCAGTGCTCCCAACGCTGCACCAGCGAGACCCATGCAAATGATGGGCCGAGCGCCAGACAGATACTGTACGTATCACGAACTGTGCATGCGCCGTAACGTGGACGCATCCCCCTGCACCTGCTCACAACCACGTCGGAACAACTGCCTAAACTACGCCGGATCACTGCGTACGGCGTGAACGTAACCTACGCCCAGCCAGACACACGTCCAAAGTAAAATACGCCGGCTTGGGTTCCCTGGTGCAGACCTGAGCATGTCTGCTGCTGGGTTGCACCTCCTTTATGGGGAATAACTTTACGCTGGACGTAAAACTTATGCGCACTGCGTCGGGCGCACGTATGTTCATGAATTGCCGTATTTCCCTCATTTGCATGTTTGAATGGCTAATCAATGGGAGTGGCACCATGCACCCAGCCTAAATGTGCGCCCACCCTACGCCGGCTTAAGCAAGATACGTCGGCGGGATGTAGCCTGGTTTTAGGCGCATATCTGTTTGTGGGTCTGGCGCACAGATACGACGGTGCACATTTGCACTTACGTCAGCGTAACTTGTTATACGTCGGCGTAAGTGCTTTGTGAATCTGGGCCATAGTTGCTTGCTGCAGATAGAAGAGTAGGGACACCAGTGGCCCCAGGCGCCCCTAGGCAGCAGTGCGCCCTAGGCGGCTGCCTAGTTTGCCTAGTGGTAGCACCGGCCCTGCTACTGAGGGCCAACAAAGCCGAGCCGATGCCAACTGTCCAGCAGACAGCCATGTCCCAGGAAGATGACCACCATGGAGACGAACAACTGCCCAATTTTCATACATCCTTTGGTGCAGTAAACAATACAGCAAAGTAAATGAACTGCCCCCCGAATTCTGATTGGGCGCTGAAGGATAAGCAGAACACTGATAAGGTAATCACTCTGCTCACTCGTCCTTCTTCTCCTGTATGTAGAGATGAGTGAACTTCCCAAGTGCTGTGGTTTGACGGAACGTATTAATCATTTGCAAACCTCCGAAATTTGGAATTTCCAAAAAAAATGTATTAAAAATTCAAAGCAGGCAGTTATTATAGAGTAGAAAACAAGCAAATAATTGTGCAAAAGGGTGCGGGAGGCTCCCGGCAAGACAAGATGATGGGGCTAATCAACAGACTCAATTATTATTTTTCTAAACTGTATTCCTGCTACTACACTGCTATAAAGATCCAATGCTAGATCTGGGCCCCAACGTACTGGCCAGCAGATTAAAGGTTTATAGTGATTGTAAAGGTTCAGATAAAAAAACAAAAAAAAACAAAGACGTTATACTTACCTGCTTCAGGCAATGTTGTTGCACAGAGCAGCCCCAGTGCTGCTTTTTGTCAGGTCCCCCCGATGGGGATCCTAGCTCCGCCCCCCCCCCCGGAACAAGCTGCTTACTCTGGGGGCACGCATGCATGCTCGCTCCATAGCCGCTTCTGTGTATCTATGAGACACACAGAGCCTGGTTTGGCCCTGCCCCCCACTCCCTCCTCACAGGGTGTGATTGACAGCAGCGGGAGACAAGGGCTTCCACAGCTGTGTCTCGCTCAATGAGGAGGCAGAGACCTGGGAGAGGTTCTGCTCCCGTGCACATCACTGGATCGGATCAGCTGAGCAGTGGGGGGAGCTGCACATTGAAGGTTTTTTACCTTCATGCATTCAGGCTTTAGAACCACTTTAATACAGACTGGCAGACTGTTACTTTGACATTGCCCCTTAGGCAGGACCATTCCCAATATAGGGCTCGAGGGTCTTCCTCTGGACCATTGACCTATTATCACCACTATATCCTATTTCATGCTCTCTTCATATATTTGACTGAGGGGTTGTTGTCATTTCCATTTCTCTGGTTGTCACATACACCACCAAAAGTATTGGGACACCTACCTTTACATGCACACAAACTGCGTCTACACTCCTCAACCTTACCCGACCACAGCATGCTCCTCAACGTTACCTGACCACTGCGTCTACACTCCTCAACCTTACCTGACCACAGCATGCTCCTCAACGTTACCTGACCACTGCGTCTACGCTCCTCAACCTTACCCGACCACTGCGTCTACACTCCTCATCCATATCCGACCACTGCGTCTACGCTCCTCAACCTTACCCGACCACAGCATGCTCCTCAACGTTACCTGACCACTGCGTCTACGCTCCTCAACGTTACCTGACCACTGAGTCTACACTCCTCAACCAAACCTGACCACTACATCTACTCAGCACTCCTCAATGTTACTGCGTCAACGCTCTTCAACCTTATCCGACCACTGCATCTACGCTCCTCAACATTACCTGACCACTGCGTCTACACTCCTCAACCTTACCCGACCACTGCGTCTACACTCCTCAACGTTACCAGACCACTGCGTCTACACTCCTCAACCTTACCCGACCACTGTGTCTACACTCCTCAACCATACCAGACCACTGCGTCTACGCTCCTCAATGTTACCTGACCACTGCATCTACACTCCTCAACCTTACCCGACCACTGCGTCTACACTCCTCAATGTTACCCGACTACTGCGTCTACACTCCTCAACGTTACCTGACCACCGAGTCTACTCTCCTCAACCTTACCTGACCACTGTGTCTATGCTCCTCAACCTTACCTGACCACTGCGTCTACGCTCCTCAACCTTACCTGACCACTGCGTCTACGCTCCTCAACCTTACCCGACCACAGCATTTATGCTCCTCATCGTTACCTGACCACTACATCTACACACCTCAACCTTACCTAACCACTGCATCTATGCTTCTCAACCTTACCTGACCACTACATCTACACACCTCAACCTTACCAGACCACTGCATCTATGCTCCTCAATGTTACCTGACCACTGCATCCACGCTCCTCAACCTTACCCGACCACTGCGTCTACGCTCCTCAACCTTACCTGACCACTGCATCTACGCTCCTCAACCTTACCTGACCACTGTGTCTACAGTCTTCAACCTTACCTGACCACAACATCTACACTCCTCAACCTTACCCGACCACTGCGTTTACGCTCCTCAATGTTACCTGACCACTGCATCTATGCTCCTCAACCTTACCCAACCACTGTGTCTATGCTCCTCAATCTTACCCGACCACAGCGTTTATGCTCCTCAACGTTACCCGACCACTGTGTCTACACTCTTCAACATTACCTGACCACTGCATCTACGCTCCTCAACCTTACCTGACCACTGCGTCTACGTTCCTCAACCTTACCTGATCACTGCGTCTACGCTCCTCAACCATACCCGACCACTGCGTCTACACTCCTCAACCTTACCCGACCACAGCATTTATGCTCCTCATCGTTACCTGACCACTATGTCTATGCTCCTCAACCTTACCCAACCACTACATCTACACACCTCAACCTTACCTAACCTAACCACTGCATATATGCTTCTCAACCTTACCTGACCACTACATTTACACACCTGAACACTACCCGTTTCTTTGTGCTCCTTCAAAAGAGCTTTAACAGCACATCTTAAAACCTCAGCCTGCTTTGAAATCTTCGCCTGGGAGAAACCTTCTTGATGTGGTATAACCTTTGGGGAGATTAACACTAAAACTGGAGCACACAAATGAATCAGTCTCCAGGTTTCATTGTCAAAGCTTATTTAGAAACTGATCTGCACCAGCTTCTGTGGTCACCAGTTTTAGTAAATCGCACCCCTGTCTTGTTGCTGTGCTCAGTCTGAAACTGTCTTCCACGACCTCACCTTAGGCTGGCCATACATTATACAATGTTCTTGTACAATTTACCTTTAGATTTACCACAAAAATATAATATGAGGTCAAACCCAGACAACTTTCAATTTGTATGCAATCAGGCAGGCCCTTGCACTGCATCGTTGAAGGTAACTCTAAAAGGAAATTGAATGAGAAAATTGTACAATGTATGGCCAGCTTAAGTAGCAGAGTTTGGCTGTTCCTCGCCCAGCTTTAAGCTGTTTCTGTTTCAGTTAATGAAATATTGATTTGATTTTGATTTCTCTTCTGTTCGCTCACTTTGAATTTTGTAAATGGTAAAAATAAACAATTAAAAGATATATTTTTCGAAAGCATTTTTACTTTACAGTATTTATTAACACCTGCCTAAAACTTTTGCACAGTACTGCCTATATATATATATATATATATATATATATATATATATATATATATATATATATATATATATATATATATATTGTCACAGCAAATATCTCCTCTTCAGCCCACTCGGGCTGAAGAGGAGATATTTACTGTGACAATATATATATATATATATATATATATATATATATATATATATATATATATAGGCAGTACTGTGCAAAAGTTTTAGGCAGGTGTGAATAAATACTGTAAAGTAAAAATGCTTTCGAAAAATATATCTTTTAATTGTTTATTTTTACCATTTACAAAATGCAAAGTGAGCGATCAGACGAGGAGAGGTGAGTGTAAACACAGCTTCCCCGTTCTTCACTGTGGCTATGTCACTGATATAGGGAAAGTCGATCACTGACATCACACGTCCTTCGCCCCGCCCCCCTACAGTAAGGCCCCGTACACACGATAGAATCCATCCGCAGATAAATCCCAGCAAATGGGTTTCTGCGGATAGATCCTATGGTGTGTACACGCCAGCGGATCTGTTTCCGCGGAGAAATCTCCTCTGGGATGGATTCCAGCAGATCGGATATTTGCTGTGCTGCACAACATATCCATCTGCTGGAATCCATTCCAACGGATGGATCCGCTCGTCTGTACAGACTTACCGGATCCATTCGTCCAAAGGGATTCCCCGCACGCGTCGTAATGAATTGACGCATGCGTGGAATTCCTTATATGACAGCGTCGCGCCCGTCGCCGCGTCATAATCGCGGCGACGGCGCGACACGTCATCGGCAGAGGATTTCCGCGCGGATTTCAATGCGATGGTGTGTACACTCCATCCCATCGAAATCAGCGGAAATCTTTGAGAGGATTTATCCGTGGAAACGGTCCGCTGGACCGTATCTGCGGATAAATCCTCTCGTGTGTACGGGGCCTTAGAAACACATATGAGGTCACACTTAATCCCTACAGCGCCCCCCTAGTGGTCCACTCCTAAACTGCAATTGTCATTTTCACAGTAATCAGTGCATTTTTATAGCACTTTTGCTGTGAAAATGACAATGGTCCCAAAAATGTGTCAAAATTGTCCGAAGTGTCCGCCATAATGTCGCGGTCACGAAAAAAAAGCGCTGATCGCCGCCATTAGTAGTAAAAAATAAAATTATTAATAGAAATGCAATAAACCTATCACCTATTTTGTAAACGCTATGGGGCAGATCCTCAAAGAAAATACGCCGGCGTAATTTCAAATTCTGTGCGTCGTATCTTTGTTTTGGTATCCACAAAACAAGATACAACGGCATCTGGGTTAGATCCGACAGGCTTACGTCTTCGTACGCCGTCGGATCTTAGATGCAATTTTTCGGCGTCCGCTAGGTGGCGTTCCTGTCGTAATCGGCATTCAGTAAGCAAATTAGCTAGTTACGGCGATCCACGAACCTACGACCGGCCGTCGCACTTTTTTACGTCGTTTCCGTTTGGCTTTTTCCGGCGTAAAGTTAAAGCTGCTATCCGGTGGCGTACTCAATGTTAAGTATGGCCGTTGTTCCCGCGTCTAATTTTGAAAATTTTTACACTGTTTGCGTAAGTCGTCCGTGAATGGGGCTGGACGCCATTTACGTTCACGCTGAAAACAATGACGTCCTTGCGACGTCATTTAGCGCAATGCACGGCGGGAAAATTTTAGGGACGGCGCATGCGCAGTTCTTTCGGCGCGGGGACACGCTTCATTTAAATGAAAACACGCCCCCTACACGCCCAATTTGAAATCTGCCGCGAGACATACACTACGCCGCCGTAACTTACGGTGCGAATTCGTTGAGGATTCAAACCAAAGCCAGGTACGTTACAGCGGCGTAGCATATATCACATCTGCGCCGGGCGCAGCGGAGGTACGTGGATCTACCCCAAAAAATTCAAAAAATACTGACGCGTTTCGCCCCCCAGGTCTTATTCATAGAGGACAACCTTACCCAACAGTTGGCTTGTCAGATTTACAAGCTGACTTGAACACCCCCTAGGGTCCACCCCCACGTCCCCCCGTCCCCCATTGCCAGGGTCCACTTCCCCTGTCTCCCATCCCCCATCGCCCATCACCACCAGCGTTCGACCATCAAAGGGTTAAAGAATAAAGAAGCTGCCCAGTAAGTGATTAAATCATCTGTTGAATTTTTCATATCACTTTATTCCTCCGCTTTCCTCTCGGAGATCCCGAGTGTCACCAAAAGCTCTCGCAACAAAACCGTCCGGCAGCAGCTCGCGGTCTCTGAAGACGGGGGGTGGGGGAGGGGCATTTTGCAAAGTGATTTTACGTCTCCCCCCCCCCTTGGGGGGGCGCTCCTGTCATGTGACCCTCTCCACTTTGAGGACGATGCAGCGGAAAAAGCACTTTTGACGGCCGATTAAGTCTCGAGTTTCTCCCTCCGCCGCCGCTGGCGTCGCCCCAGAACGCCACTTTGGCTCCCGCTCAGTTGTAGGAAGACGCCAAAACGGGAATCTGTAATTTTATGTGCGTTTAGATTTTTTTTTTTTTTCGGATGAAGCCAAATTGTTTAAAATGAAATGTTTCTGCTGTACCGGGAGTGGAATGACTTCATTCACCCCCCCCCCCCCCCTCGTGTCCCGACGTCAGCGCGGGAATTATCGCCCGCCGAAGACGCCGATAATGTGAGATGCTTTTTTTAACCACTTAAGCCCCGGACCATTTTGCAGCTAAATGCCCAGGCCAGGTTTTGCGATTCGGCACTGCGTTGCTTTAACAGACAATTGCGCGGTCGTGCGACGTGGCTCCCAAACAAAATTGGCATCCTTTTTTCCCCACAAATAGAGCTTTCTTTTGGTGGTATTTGATCGCCTCTGCGGTTTTAATTTTTTGCGATATAAACAAAAATAGAGCGACAATTTTAAAAAATGCAATATTTTTTATTTTTTGTTATAATAAATATCCCCCAAAAACATATATAAAAACATTTTTTTTCCCTCAGTTTAGGCCAATACGTATTCTTCTACATATTTTTGGTAAAAAAAATCGCAATAAGCGTTTATCGATTGGTTTGCGCAAAATTTTTTTTTTACTACTATTGGCGGCGATCAGCGATTTTTTTCGTGACTGCGACATTATGGCGGACACTTCGGACAATTTTAACACATTTTTGGGACCGTTGTCATTTTCACCGCAAAAAATGCATTTAAATTGCATTGTTTATTGTGAAAATGACAGTTGCAGTTTGGGAGTTAACCACAGGGGGCGCTGTAGGAGTTAGGGTTCACCTAGTGTGTGTTTACAACTGTAGGGGGGTGTGGCTGTAGGACTGACGTCATCGATCGAGTCTCCCTATATAAGGGATCACACGATCGATGCGCCGCCACAGTGAAGCACAGGGAAGCCGTGTTTACATACGGCTCTCCCCGTTCTTCAGCTCCGGGGAGCGATCGCGGCGGAGCGGCTATAAACGAATAGCCGCGCCGTCGTCCTGGATCGCTCCCCGAGGGAATCCGCCCGCCGCACGCAGCGGAGGGGGTCCAGATCGGACCCCCCACCCGATAGAAGGCAGGGACGTATATATACCATTTTGCGGACGTAAATAGTCGTGCGGCGCGCGTTAAGGGGTTAAAGGTGTAATCCTTCAATAACGTGCAGAAAATATAGGCTCACCGGCCACATTATTTGGTCCGCCTGTTCGGTTGCTCGGTAACGCAAATTGCTAATCAGCCAATCACGCGGCAGCAACCCAACGCATTTAGACGTGGTGAGGACGACTTGCTGACGTTCAAACCGAGCATCAGAATGGGGGAAGGAAGGGGATCGAAGTGACTTTGAACGCGGGATGGTTGTTGGTGGCGGACGGGCCGGTCTGAGCATTTCTGGGATTTTCACCCACAACCATTTCTCGGGGTTTACAGAGAAAAAGAGAAAATATCCAGTGTGTGGAGGGGGAAATGCCTTGTTGAGGTCAGAGGAGAATGGGCGGACTGGTTCCAGATGATACAAAGACAACAGTAACTCAAATAACCCCTCGTTACACCCAAGGTATGCAGAATACCATCTCTGAACCCACAACACATCCAACCTTGAAGCAGATGAGCTACAGCAGCAGAAAACCACAGCGGGTGCCACTCCTGGCAGCTAAGAACAGGAAACTGAGGCTACAATTGGCACAGGATCACCAACATTGGACAATAGAAGATTGAAAAAACGTTGTCTGGTCTGATGAGTCTGGATTTCAGCCGCGACATTCAGATGGTGGGGTCAGAATTTGGCGCATGGATCCATCCTGCCTTGTATCACCGGTTTAGGCTGGTGGTGGGGGTGTAATGGTGTGGGGGGATGGGGTATCCCCGGGTTCAGGCTGATAGTGGGGGTGTAATGATGTGGGGGGGATGGGGTATCACCGGTTCAGGCTGGTGATGGGGGTGTAATGGTGTGGGGGATGGGGTATCACCGGTTCAGGCTGGTGGTGGGGGTGTAATGGTGTGGGGGAAGGGGTATCACCGGTTCAGGCTGGTGATGGGGGTGTAATGGTGTGGGGGATGGGGTATCACCGGTTCAGGCTGGTGGTGGGGGTGTAATGGTGGGGGGAATTGGGTATCACCGGTTCAGGCTGGTGGTGGGGGTGTAATGGTGTGGGGGGATGGGGTATCACCGGTTCAGGCTGGTGGTGGGGGTGTAATGGTGGGGGGAATGGGGTATCACCGGTTCAGGCTGGTGGTGGGGGTGTAATGGTGTGGGGGGATGGGGTATCACTGGTTTAGGCTGGTGGTGGGGGTGTAATGGTGTGGAGGGATAATGTATCACCGGTTCAGGCTGGTGGTGGTGGTGTAATGGTGTGGGGGAATGGGGTATCACCGGTTCAGGCTGGTGTTGGGGGTGTAATAGTGTGGGGGATGTGGTATCGCTGGTTCAGGCTGGTGGTGGGGGTCTAATGGTGTGGGGGGATGGGGTATTACCGGTTCAGGCTGGTGATGGGGGTGTAATGGTGTGGGGGGATGGGGTATCACCAGTTCAGGCTGGTGGTGGGGGTGTAATGGTGTGGGGGATGGGGTATCACCGGTATTAGACTGGTGGTGGGGGTGTAATGGTGTGGGGGGATGGGGTATCACCGGTTCAGGCTGGTGGTGGGGGTGTAATGGTGTGGGGGATGGGGTATCACCGGTATTAGACTGGTGGTGGGGGTGTAATGGTGTGGGGGGATGGGGTATCACCGGTTCAGGCTGGTGGTGGGGGTGTAATGGTGGGGGGGATGGGGTATCACCGGTATTAGACTGGTGGTGGGGGTGTAATGGTGTGGGGGGGGTGGGGTATCACCGGTTCAGGCTGGTGGTGGGGGTGTGATGGTGGGCCATCCTAGACATGTTCGGTTAGTTTCGTTTCCGATTTAAAATTTGGACACATTTTTCGTTATTCGCAAATTCCAATACTTCTGAGTTTTTCCAAATTAAAATAGTAAAAAAATGTTTTTTGTTGGGTTTTGGATTTTCGAATTTGATTTTACGAATTCTATAAATTAAAAAGTTAACGAATTTATGAATTTTCTAATTTAAAAATGTATTAATTTTTTAATTTAAACATTTACGAATTTATGAATTTTCTAATTTAAAAATGTATTCATTTTTTAATTTAAACATTTACGAATTTATGAATTTTCTAATTTAAAAATGTATTAATTTTCGAATTAAAACATTTTACGGATTTATGAATTTTCAAATTTTCTAATTTATGAATTTTCGAATATTTGGAAAAATTTGAAAACATTTTTTTTTGTTCATTCGGAATTTTCGGGTTTTTGGATTTCGAATTGACGAATTCTCGAATTTATAAATTTACAAATTTATACATTTTTGGATTTACAAATTTACGAATCTATGAATTTTTTAATTGTTTTTTGTCTGGTTTTCGGATTTACGAATTTTGAATTTACGAATTCTAGAAATTAAAAAATTAATGAATTTATGAATTTTCTAATTTACAAATTTATACATTTTCAAATTAAAACATTTACGGATTTATGAATTTTCTAATTTACACATTTACATTTTTTTCGAATTTAAACATTTACGAATTTATGAATTTTCGGATTTTCTAATTTCTGAATTTAGAAAAAATTATTTGTTCATTCGGAATTTTCGGGTTTTTGGATTTCGAATTCACAAATTCTCGAATTTGCAAATTCTCAAATTTATTATTTTTTTCTAATTTAGGAATTTTCTAATTTACAAATGTACCAATTTATGAATTTTTGAATATTTGGGAAAATTTGAAAAAAATAAGTTTTTTGTCGGACTTTCGGATTTTCTCATTTTGAAATTTACGAATTCACGAATTCTAGAAATTAAAAAAATTATGAATTTTCTAATATACAAATTTAGAAATTTTCAAATTAAAACCTTTATGAATTTATGAATTTTCAAATTTACTAATTTATGAATTTTCGAATATTTGGAAAAATTTGAAAAAAACATTTATTTTTTTGTTCATTTGGAATTTTCGGGTTTTTGGATTTCGAATTCACGAATTCTCGAATTTACAAATTTACGAATTTATTAATTTTGTCTAATTTATGAATTTTCTAATTTACGAATTTATGGATTTTCAAATTAACAAATCAACGAATTTATGGATTTTCGAATGTTCGAATTTACGAATATTCGAAAAAATTTGTTAAATGGGTTTTTGCTCAGTCGGATCTTTCCGAAATTTGTCGAATTTTGTTAAAAAAACGAACATGTCTAATTTGGATACATTTGGATGTTTGTACTGGTTTGCAGCCTATTTTTCATCATATAGGGGTAGATCCACAGAGCGAGTACGCCGGCGTATCTACTGATACGCCGGCGTACTTTCAAATTTCCCGCGTCGTATCTTTAGTTTGAATCCTCAAACCAAGATACGACGGCTTCTGGGTTAGATCCGACAGGTGTACGTCTTCGTACGCCTTCGGATCTAAGATGCAATTCTTCGGCGTCCGCTGGGTGGCGTTTACGTCGTTTTCCGCGTCGGGTATGCAAATTAGCTATTTCCGACGATCCACGAACGTACGAGCGGCCGGCGCATTCTTTTACGTCGTCTCTAGTCGGCTTTTTCCGGAGTATAGTTAAAGCTGCTATTTCGTCGCGTATAGTTAGACTTGCCATGTTAAGTATGGCCGTCGTTCCCGTGTCGAAATTTGAATTTTTTCGTTTTTTTTTGCGCAAGTCATCCGTAAATCGGGATGGACGTAAGTCATGTCTAAGTTTTAAAAATGACGTCCTTGCGATGTCATTTCGCGGGATGCGCGGTGGTAAATTTAGAAACGGAGCATGCGCAGTTCATTCGGCGCGGGGACACGCTTAATTTAAATGAATCACGCCCCCTAATCGCCGATTTGAATTCCGCCGCCAGAGATACACTACGCCGCCGTAACTTACGGCGCAAAATCTTTAAGGATTCGAAATCACGCCAGGTAAGGTATGGCGGCGTAGCGTATCTCTGATACGCTGCGCCGATCTATTTCTCTGTGGATCTGTCCCATAATGACGGTCCTGCCTGGGATAACAGCCGGCGCCTAGAACCGCCCACGGCAGCTTCATAAATGATCAGAATTGATATTTCTGCTGCAATAAAAACCCGGCACCGGATCAATTTCAGCCCTTCATAAACAGAGAAGCAGCGGGTGACTCGTCTCCATTGTCCCGTCATGTGCGGGATTAATGCGCGTTGTGAATAATAAGCAATTAATAGACCCGGCTTGTAATTATTAATCAGCTCTTTTCTATTTAAAGACGCTTTGGAGGGATCATGTATCTCAATGTCACGGGGCGGACAGAGGACGTGGAAAACGCGGCAATCTGATCCGGAATGATTTCCCAAAGTCAATAATTTTCACCCCGTGTCACCGCCGAAACCCAGGCAAAAGAAGAAAGCCAGATGTGCCGAAAGTTTTTTATCATTCCGTTCAATCTGAACAAGACAACCCGTCCAATGTTTTGTAAGTGGCGTGGCGAGTTATTCGAAGTTGTAATTTCTTGTCATATTTTTGTGGATTTTTTTTTTAAATTACTATGTTTTTGTTTTTTTACATACCGTCGCCAGTGCAGTACGGCGTCATCATATAACTGGTGTGACGGTGACCGGGGACACTGACTGGAGACAGTGGCCCGGATTCAGAGAGCTACGCTTGCTTGCTTGCGCCGGCGTTACGAATGCTCCTGATTCAGGAACATCGTAATGCCGACTGCAGCCTAAAATCTGCGTGGCATAAGGCTATTATGCCACGCAGATTTTAGGCTGCATTCTTGCGATGACCGCTAGGGGGCGCTCCTATTGTGCTCAGTGTATAGTATGCAAATTGCATACTAACACCGATTCACAATGTTGCGCGAGCCCTGCGTACGCAAGTTACGTCGTTTCCGTGCGGCGTGTTTAGCGTAAGGCTGCCCCTTCTAATAGTAGGGGCAGCCAATGCTAAAGTATACCCGCCGTTCCGCGTCGCGAAATTTGAATTTCACGTCGTTTGCGTAAGTGATTCGTGAATAACGCTGGACGCCATTCACGTTCACTTTGAAGCAAATTACGTCCTTGCCCTTTATTTATTCATTTTCCGCAATGCACGTCGGGAAAGTTTCCCGAAGGCGCATGCGCTTTACGATCGGCGCGGGAACGTGCCTAATTTAAATGATTCCCGCCCCCTGCGGGATCATTTAAATTGCGCGCGCTTACGCCGGGCAATTTTGCCGGCGCGCCCTCGCAATTTACGGAGCTACTGCTCCGTGAATCGAGGGCAGCGGCGCAAATTTGCGGGGGCGCAGGGCAAAATCGTTGCCCTGTGCCTCCGTAATTTATGCGCAAATCTTACTGAATCCGGGCCACTATGTTGAAAAAAAAAAAATCGACATTTGTAAAAAAAAAAAAATGGTTGTTCTTATTTAACCACTGGACTGGAAGGACTGGAAATATATCCTATTAACTGTCCCCTTCCTTTCCTGAATGAACACAGTGAGTGATTGGCAGGAGACAGGTGGGAATGTGGCAAGATTTATCTGGTTCACCGCATTCCCATCCGTCTCCTGGGGGGGATCACCGCATTCTCTCTGCCCCTCTCTCTGCAGACTCAGCTGCACTGGGCAGTGAATGAATGGGAAGTGCTTAGTGATGAATGGACACAGTGAGTGATCGGTGCCAAACACCTAAGACTCCCTGGCCAATCGGGTCTCAGGAACTGGTTTCTGATTGGTCCAGGAGGAGAATCAGGAAGACAATAACGATTATTAATTCGCTAATGTCACACAACTGGGTGTGCTCGGGGCGCAGTGTTCTGCGCCCTGAGCCCACCCTTTTTTTGAGCCAATTAGATCCTCAATCTCTAATCATGGGCCTTAAAAAAAAAAAGAACAATAAATTCCATGCGTCCGGCGCCCCGCATGAAGATTAGGGGGTAGGCATGGGTGGGGGGGGGCGCCCTCTATAGACAGGCCGACACTGCTCTAATGTTAGGGCCCTTTCCTTATGCTACTATCTATCTATCTATATATCTATCTCATATCTATCTATCTATCTATCTATCTATATCTCTATCTATCTATCGATCTGTATATCTATCTATCTATCTATCTATCTCATATCTATCTATCTATCTATCTATCTATATCTCTATCTATCTATCGATCTGTATATCTATCTATCTATCTATCTATCTATCTATCTATCTATCTATCTATCTATCTATCTATCTATCTATCCATATCTATCTATCTATCCATATCTATCTATCTATCTATCCATATCTATCTATCTATCTATCCATATCTATCTATCTATCTATCCATATCTATCTATCTATCTATCTATCTATCCATATCTATCTATCTATCTATCCATATCTATCTATCTATCTATCTATCTATCTATCTATCTATCTATCTATCTATCTATCTATCTATCTCTATTGTTCTGGCAATAATTATTAAGAATTATCCAGTCTAATCAGCTGGAACTTTCCTTGTAGCACACGATGGAAGGAGGTTTCCCGGCGCGGTGTTTGCACTCAGTGATTTTCTGCGCTCGCCCTTTTTGTCTTTCCGTTGTTCCGTGTCGGAAATTGCGCAGGTCTTGTATCCACAAATGCTGCAATTACCGGCTCTGCGATAATGTAATTCTTCTCTCAAATGCTTATTTTCCTTGAAATTCCTTCGGTGGAAAACTCAATGATTGGCCGTCCCCGGGGGACGCGCTGTGCGGAGATTTCCGCGGTAAAGCGCACTCGCTCGGGGCGATGCGGCGGCTCTATAGCACAACGTCCTGGCTCAGGCTATACTTTTCAATGTGTGATCGATACGCCGATGTCCCCGCGGGGAGCGCAGGGCCTCTTTGCAGGCAAATCGCAGAAGATCAGACGCTTGGATATCGCACTCGTTTTTTTTTGGCCGGGGTTTCAAAGCATCGCGTTTCGCAAATCCTATTCCGGGCTGTAGAGGAGAATCAATCACAACGAATGGAGACGGCGAGTTCCCCGCCAACAACTCCTCTGAAGAGAAATAAAAAGATGGACTTCCAAAACAATCTTACATATTAAACGGAAATGATAGAGAGCCAATGGGGGGGAGTATCATGGGTGTCAGTGGGAGGAATAGTGTCCCATCATTGGTATCAGTGGGAAGATCAGTGTCCCATCATTGGTGTCAGTGGGAAGAATGGTGCCCCATCATTGGTGTCAGTGGGAGGAATAGTGTCCCATCATTGGTATCAGTGGGAAGATCAGTGTCCCATCATTGGTGTCAGTGGGAAGAATGGTGCCCCATCATTGGTGTCAGTGGGAGGAATAGTGTCCCATCATTGGTGTCAGTGGGAGAAATAGTGTCCCATCATTGGTGTCAGTGGGAGGAATAGTGCCCCATCATTGGTGTCAGTGGGAGGAATAGTGCCCCATCATTGGTGTCAGTGAGAGGAATAGTGCCCCATCATTGGTGTCAGCGAGAGGAATAGTGTCCCATCATTGGTATAATGCAGGGGTCTTGAATTAAAATTCAAGGAGGTCCAGTCACTAAAATTTTCTTTGGGCCGAGGTCCGAATCTCAAGTCCCCTTTTGTCCCCATCACAGTGCCCCTTTACATCAGGTGTCCCCATCACAGTGCCCCTTTACATCAGGTGTCCCCATCACAGTGCCCCTTTACATCAGGTGTCCCCATCACAGTGCCCCTTTACATCAGGTGTCCCTATCAGAGTCCCCCTTAACATAAAATGTGCCCATCAGCATGCCCCTTAACATAAAATAAGGGTCACGCTGATGGGCACATTTTATGTTAAGGGGCACCCTGATGGGCACATTTTATATTAAGGGGCACTCTGCTGGGCACAACAAAACGTGTCCCTTAACATAAAATCTGCCATTTAGAGTGCCCTTTAATACAAAATGTGCCCATCAGTGTTGCCCTTAAAATAAAATATGCCTGCAACGGTCACCACCGTTTACGACCTTCCATCCCAGTCACGACAGCTTATCGACACTCCAACCGACAGGACCCGATCCCATTTCATTTTCCCAGAATCAAGACGAGACACAGCTCTGTGCTTCTGGTTCCAAATGTAATGACAATTTTAATGGTTTCTTCTCAGCTTTTTATACAGTACAAGCATGTGACAGTATTCAAAGGGACAATGAGATCTCCACCCCCCTAATCACACACTAAGGGTAATTACTTAACATTCCTTAATCAACAACAAAACACCTTCACCCACTCCATCTCCTAGGCAGACATTTCGTCTCCGCATACAGCTTGACACCTCTGAGCATCAATAGGTTGTAGACAGTGTTATCACACGTAAGCAGTATTTAGTATGCATAATTAGAGTTCTGGGAGCAGACCTGGGATTAACACCTGTCCGTTACAACACCTTTACACAAGGACAATGAAATGTCTTCCAAGCCCTGATGCAATTAGCATGTCACTAGAAATGAGTCACTATTGACTGGTTTGGCCCACATCTTGCAATCTCTCAAGATCCTGCAATATGAATTATTATTGATGTCCTATCTCATGTAATACATGAATTATGATTCCCTTGCCACCCCATGCCCAAAAGGCAGGGTGGACTCAGACCCAAGAGTTATCAGTGACGCTGACACAGGAGTATCCTCCATCCTCACAAAGTCTCTGGATGTCCCGGGTCATTCCGTTACAATGCCCATCAGAGTGCCCCTTAACAAAAAAAGTCCCCATCAGCAATGTCCCTTAACATAAAATAAGGGTCACGCTGATGGGCACCTTTTATGTTAATGGACACTCTGATGGGCACATTTTATTTTATGGGGCACGCTGATGGGTATATTTTTAATGTGTACACAGATGGGCATATTTTATGTTAAAGCGGGGGTTCACCCTATAAAAAAAATAAAAAAAAAATATTTTTTCTTCTAGCATAACATTAAAGCGGGAGTTCACCCATTTAAAAAAAAAAAAAAAATCTCCCCTTAGCTTCCTGCTCGTTCGGTCTAGGGGAATCGGCTATTTATATTAAAATATGTGCAGTACTTACCCGTTTTCGAGCTGCATCTTCTTCCGTCGCTTCCGGGTATGGGTCTTCGGGAGCCGGCGTTCCTTCTTGAGTGACAGCCTTCCGAGAGGCTTCCGACGGTCGCATCCATCGCGTCACTCGTAGCCGAAAGAAGCCGAACGTCGGCGCGGCTCTATACTGCGCCTGCGCACCGACGTTCGGCTTCTTTCGGAAAATCGTGACGCGATGGATGCGACCGTCGGAAGCCTCTCGGAAACCTGTCAATCAAGAAGGAACGCCCATTCCCGAAGCCCATACCCGGAAGCGACGGAGAGGATGCGTCTCGTAAACGGGTAAGTACTGCACATATTTTAAAATAAATAGCCGATTCCCCTAGTAATAACGAGCAGGAATCTAAGGGGGAAAAGTGCCCTCTAAGGGTGAACCCCCGCTTTAAGCATAGTAGCGCGAGCTACAGTATGCCTGTATTTAATTTTTAGCCCAGTACTCACTGTGCACTCGTATAGATAAGATTCCGACTCCCCGCGGGGAATGGGCGTTCCTATCCAGAGGGAAGGTGATTGACGGCCGGCTATGGCACGTCACGCTTCTCCGGAAATAGCCGAAATAGGACTTGGCTCTTCACGGCGCCTGCGCATAGTCTGTGCGCAGGCGCCGTATAGCGCCGTGAAGAGCCGAGACCTACTCCGGCTATCTTCGGGGAGCGTGACGTGCCATAGCCGGCCGTCAATCATCCTCCCTCTGGATAGGAACGCCCATTCCCCGCGGGGAGTCGGAATCTTATCTATACGATTGCACAGTGAGTACCGGGCTAAAAAAATAAAGACAGGCATACTGTAGTTCGCGCTACTATGCCTAATTTAATGGTAAAATGTTAGTAATGAGGGTGAACCACCGCTTTAAGGGGCACTCTGATGGGCACAACAAAATGTGTGCATCAGTGTGCCCCTTAACAAAATATGCCCATCAGTGTGTACCCATCAGCGTGCCCCTTAAAATAAAATGTTTCCATCAGAGTGTCCATTAACATAAAAAAGGTGCCCATTAGCGTGACCTTTAAAAACATATCACCAGCAGTGATCACTAAGTAACATGTCGCATACCTTGAATGCAATGCTGCGAGATAAGGAGCCCGGAACCGCAAGTAGCAGGGGGGCAGGGCGCGCACGTGACGACATGCTCATACTCGCAAGGAGAGCGAGGAGTGGATCCGCTCGCAGCAGGTGGCGGGGCGCGCACATGACGTCACGCCCCTACTCGCGGTCCGTGAGTGCAAGATGGTCAACTCCGAGACCTGCGGTGCGCTCGCAGCGTCACTGGTTCCTGGGGAAACCCGCGGCCCCAGCAAACCAGTGCTGACATTCAAATTATACTGGCGGCATGGCGGTCCGGGCAGAAGCGTCACTCGGGCCGGACTCGGACCGCGGGCCGCCATTTAGTGACGGCTGGTATGATGTGTAAATTGTTTTCACAGCCCACATGTGAGCCATTCATGTTAGGCCGCGTACACACGACCGGTTTTCTCGGCAGAATTCAGCAAGAAACTCGATGGGAGACGTATTCTGCCGAGAAACCCGGTCGTGTGTACACTTTTCGCCGAGAAACCCGTCGAGGAACTCGTCGAGCCAAATAGAGAGCATGTTCTCTATTCTCTATTTCCTCGTTGGGCAATGGGAAAATTTGGCCCGCCAAGATCCTCGGTGGCTTCACAATGAGCTCGACGAGCAAAACAAAGTATTGCTCTCACTCTAAGGCCCCGTACACACGTCCGAGAAACTCGACGAGCAAAACACATCGTTTTGCTCGTCGAGTTTCTCGGACGTGTGTACGGGGCCTTAGAGTGAGAGCAATACTTTTAGCACTAGACCTCCTTTGTATCACTAAACTGGTAACGTGTAAAGCCTTGTACACACGATCAGTCCATCCGATGGAGCTGACTGATGGTCTGTCGTGCCTACACACCATCGGTTAAAAAAACGATTGTGTCAGAACGCGGTGACGTAAAACACAACGTCGTGCTGAAAAAAACGAAGTTCAATGCTTCCAAGCATGTGTCGACTTGATTCTGAGCATGCGTGGATTTTTAACCGATGGTCGTGCCTACTAACGATCGTTTTTTTCCCATCGGTTACCAATCCATCGATTAAATTTAAAGAAAGTTGGCCTTTTTTTTAGCCGATGGTTAAATAATCGGTTTTGACCGATGAAAACGGTCCATCAGACCGTTGTCCTCTGGTTAACCTATCGTATGTACGAGGCCTAAAAAGTGTCGCCTATGGGAATTTTAACCACTTAAGCCCCGGACCTTTAGGCAGCTAAATGCCCAGGCCAGGTTTTGCGATTCGGCACTGCGTCGCTTTAACAGACAATTGGGCAGTCGTGCGACGTGGCTCCCAAACAAAATTGACGTCCTCCCCCCCCCCCCCCCCCACAAATAGAGCTTTCTTTTGGTGGTATTTGATCACCTCTGCAGTTTTTTTTTTTGCGCTATAAACAAAAATAGAGCGACAATTTTGAAAAAAATTTAATATTTTTTACTTTTTGCTATAATAAATATCCCCCAAAAAAATATATAAATTTTTTTTTTCCTCGGTTTAGGCCGATACGTATTCTTCTACCTATTTTTTGGTAAAAAAAATTGCAATAAGCGTTTATCGATTGGTTTGCGCAAAATTTATAGCGTTTACAAAATAGGGGATAGTTTTATTATTATTTATTTTTTTACTACTATTGGCGGCGATCAGCGATTTTTTTCGTGACTGCGACATTATGGCGGACACTTCGGACAATTTTGACACATTTTTGGGACCATTGTCATTTTCACAGCAAAAAATGCATTTAAATTGCATTGTTTATTGTGAAAATGACAGTTGCAGTTTGGGAGTTAACCACAGGGGGCGCTGAAGGGGTTAGGGTTCACCTAGTGTGTGTTTACAACTGTAGGTGGGTGTGGCTGTAGGACTGACGTCATCGATCGAGTCTCCCTATAAAAGGGATCACTCGATCGATGCAGCCGCCACAGTGAAGAACGGGGAAGCCGTGTTTACATACGGCTCTCCCCGTTCTTCTGCTCCGGGGAGCGATCGCGAGGGGGCGGCTAGAAACGAATAGCCGCGCCCTCGTCCCGGATCGCTCCCCGCGGGTTTCCGACCGCCGCATGTACCGGGGGGGGGGGGTCCCGATCGGACCCGCGGAAAGGCGGGGACGTACATGTATGTGCCATTCTGTGGACGTACATATACATGCGGCGGGCGTTAACCGGTTAAAGTACTGTCGTTTGGCGCCATTCCACGAGTGTATGTCATTTCAAAGCGTGACATGTTAAGTATATATTTACTCAGCATAACATCATCTTTTTATATTTTATAATAAAATTGAGTTTTGTATTTTTATTTTTTATTCAGTAAATTGTGATTTCTTCTTCTTCAAAAAAAAAAGCGTTTGAAAAACCGCTGTGCAAATACAGTGACATAAAAATTTGCAAAACCCACCATTTTATTCTCTAGGTAATTTTCTTCTTCTTCTGCTGCCTAAATAAATAGGAAAAAAAATATCAATAAATAAGGAAAAATAATAATAAAGCAGCAGCGCCTCCTGAACACCTGCCAGCCATTGCTATACCACCTCCTGAAAAACGATTTGTTGCAGATCGCTTTTCAGAGGGTGGAAGACATTACCGCCAGTGTGGAAGAGTCCTTAATGTAACCTAGGTTTTTTTTTATGGCACACGGACAGATCTTCTGCTCATTATCAGTTTGTGTTCCTGGGATGCGATCGTCGGGTGTTCTGATATTTCCTATATAATGACACAACTTAGACAGTCTCACCTTTTACTATAATTGATACAAATGTATTCGCCGGCTGAAGTTTTGTTATAACAATTATACTCTATCTGCAACATAGTTTAAGCTTAGCGGCTCTTTTAGCTCTCTTAGTTTTTCTATGAACGTGTTCTGTTGGCCTAATGCCAATTATTTCTATTTCTCCTGATTATTCGTTACAGTTCAAAAGGTTTTCATCCTTTTTTTTTTTAATCTTTCACACTGTATGTTTTTTTTGTTTGTGTTACAATGTTCGATCACGCTATTTAACCACCTTGGTACCGGCCTGATACACCCCCTTCATTACCTGACTGACAATTACTCCCTTCAGCAACACAGGGCCAGATTCACAAAAGAGATACGACGGCGTTTCTCATGATACGCCGTCGTATCTCTGTTTCTATCTATGCGCCTGATTCATAGAATCAGTTACGCATAGATATCCATAAGATCCGACAGGTGTAATTGTTTTACACTGTCGGATCTTAGGATGCAGTACCGCGGCCGCCGCTGGGGGGAGTACGCGTCGTAAACCAGCGTCGGGTATGCAAATTAGCAGTTACGGCGGATCCACAAAGGTTTTTCACGTTCGCTACGTCGCCGCTAGTCTAGTTTCCCGTCGCAAAGTTAGTCGTTTTTTTTGGTGCCCTAACTTTAGTCAGCAAGCGTATTGCTGTCTAAAGTATGGCCGTCGTTCCCGCGTCGAAATTCAAAATTTAACGTCGTTTGCGTAAGCCGTCCGGGAATACGGAAGTACGCTACGCGTGTCGCAGTTTGAAAAAATGAGGTCACTTCGTGTAAAGCACGGCGGGAGTTAGGAAATGGAGCATGCGCAGTAGGTCCGGAGCGGGCGCGCACCTAATTTAAATGTTAGCCGCCCATTCGATTTGGCCCGCCTTGCGCCGGACGCATTTATGATACACCGCCGCAAGTTTCCAGGTAAGTGCTTTGTGGATCGAGCACTAAACCTGAAAACTTACGGCGGTGTAACTTAAATGGCTTAAGTTTCCAAAGGCGCAATTGTACGTGAATCTGGCCCACTGTATCCAAATTAATTTTATGTCTTTTTTAAATAGATTGAGCTTTCTTTTGGTGGTATTTTTTTTTTTCAATAATCATTATTAACATTTACATAGAAAATTAACACATCATTTACACTTTAATCTTATTAGAGCAAGTCCCTCCATTTTCATTTTTACAGGCTATAGTTCATCCAGGTCTTACTATCATGCAGGGACCATCTTAACAATGTACTTGTAATCCCCGTATATTGAGGCATCCTTAAACACTCACCCCCTCCCCCCAAAAAAATGTAAAAAAAATAACAGAAACGAGAAGAAAAAAAATAAAAAATATTTTTTTTTCTCTTTTGGTAGTATTTTTTTTACAATGTATAATTTTTATCAAATTGTACATAGAAATTAACACATCATTCACACTTTAATCTTATTAGAGCAAGTCCCTAATTTTTCATTTTCCATGCTATGGTTCACCCAGGCCTTAGACCCCATTCACACTTAAGCGACAAAACGCCCGACGCGGGACGCTTCTGTCGCTAGAGGGGAGAATTCCCATTGCCGTCTATGGAGATGGTTCACATCTCATAGACGCGCAACGCCTGTCACCTGAAAAAAAGTCCCGGACCCTTTTTTTCACGCGACAGGCGCGTTTTCCCATAGACAGCAATGGGAATACTTTAGAAAAAATAAATAAAAAAATGAAACATTTGTAATCGCGGCAAATCTGCCGCTACACGCGAACGCGGCTGTCGCTTAGGTGTGAATGCAGCCTTAATATCATGCAGGGACCGTCCTAACAACGTACTTGTAATCCCTGTACATTAAAAGATTTTAAAACACTCACCCAAAAAATAAAAATAATAAACACAGAAACGAGAAGAAAAAAAAAAAAATATTTTTTTTTTCTCTTTTGGTAGTATTTTTTTTTACAATTTATAATTTTTATAAAATTTTATATAGACATTAAGGGCTAGATTCACAGACGAAGTACGCCGGCGTATCTACTGATACGCCGGTGTACTTTCAAATTTCCCGCGTCGTATCTTTGTTTTGAATCCTCAAAACAAGATACGACGGCTTCTGGGTTAGATCCGACAGGTGTACGTCTTTCTACGCCTTCGGATCTAAGATGCAATACTTCGGCGACCGCTGGGTGGCGTTTTCCGTGCTGGGTATTCAAATTAGCGATTTACGATGATCCACGAATGTACGCGCGGCCATCGCATTCTCTTACGTCGTCTGTAGTCGGCTTTTTCCGGCGTATAGTTAAAGCTGGTATTTTGCGGCGTATAGGTAGACTTGCCATGTTAAGTATGGCCGTCGTTCCCGCGTCGAAATTTGAATTTTTTTTTGCGACGTCATTTAGCGCAATGCACGGCGGGAAATTTCACGACGACGCTTGCGCATTTCATTCGGCGCGGGGACGCGCTTCATTTAAATGAAACCCGCCCCCAACCGGCCCAATTTGAAATCCACCGCCAGAAATAAATTACGCCGCCGTAACTTATGGCACGAACTCGCTGAGCATTCGAAACAACGCCAGGTAAGGTACAACGGCGTAGTGTATCTCTGATACGCTGCGCCATTCTACATGTACGTGGATCTGGCCCTAACACATCTTTCACATAATCTTATAAGAGCAAGTCCCTAATTTTTCATTTTACAGGCTATGGTTCATCCCGGTCTTACATATCATGCAGGGACTGTCTTAACAACGTACTTGTATTCCTCATATATTGAAGAATCTCAAAACACTCACCCCCCAAAAAATTATAAATAAACACAGAAACGAAAAAAATATATATAATTTTTTCCCTTAATTTTTTTTTTTTTTTTACAATTTATAATTTTTAGAAAACTTTACATAGAAATTAACACATCATTCACACTTTAATCGTGTAATCCTCATGTATTGAGGAGTCTTAAAACACTCACCCACAAAAAAAAATAAAAAAAATAAACACAGAAACGAAAAAAAAAAGATAGAATTTTTTCTCTTAGTATTTTTTTTTTTTTTTACAATTCAAAATGTTTATAAAATTTTACATAGAAATTAACATATCATTCACACTTTAATCTTATTAGAACAAGTCCCTCAATTTAAATTTTACAGACTATGGTATTTTTTATTTTTTTTACAATTTATAATTTTTATAAAATTTTACAGAGACATTAACATAATCTTATAAGAGCAAGTCCCTAATTTTTCATTTTACAGGCTATAGTTCACCCAGGCCTTAATATTATGCAGGGACCATTTTAACAACGTACTTGTAATCCTCATATATTGAGGAGTCTTAAAACACTCACCTCCAAAAAAATGAATAAATAAATACAGAAACGGAAAAAATATATATATAATTTTCTCTCTCTTGGTAGTTTTTTCTTTCAATTTATAATTTTTAAATAGACATTAAAATAATCTTATAAGAGCGAGTCCCTAATTTTTCATTTTACAGGCTATGGTTCATCCAGGCCTTAATATCATGCATTGACTGTCTTAACAATGTACTTGTATTCCTCATATATTGAGGAGTCTCAAACCACTCACCCCCCAAAAAATTATAAATAAACACATTAATTATATAATTTTTTCTCTTTTTTTTTTTTTACAATTTATAATTTTTATAACATTTTACATAGAAATTAACACATCATTCACACTTTAATCTTACACCCAAAAAAATAAAAAAATAAAATAAATACAAAAAGGAAAAAAATTAAATATATATATTTTTTCCTCTTTTGGTAGTATTTCTTTTACAATTTATAATTTTTATAAAATTTTACATAGAAATTAACTAGTGCTGTCAGTTAAACGCGTTATTAACGGCGTTAACACAAACCCATGTTAACGCCGTCAATTTTTTTATCGCGCGATTAACGTTCGGGGGTTATACCGGGATGATGCCTGCAGCCGCAGGCATCATCCCGGTACCGTTGTTTAGAGCGGGCGATCGGCTATCCAAACATAACAACCGATGCGGCTAAAAGCCGCTCGGTTGTTATGCTGGAGGAGCGGGAGGGGACATCCCCCCCCTCCCGCCGCCTTTCGCCGCTCTGACCGGGCCTCCCGTCCCACCGGGAGACCCGATCCTCCATCCGCCGCGTTCTGTGTTCAGGCGGAGACTGACACTAAGCCGTAAACGTCTTTGATTCAGTCTCTGCATTGAAACCACGGAAGCAGCGTCATGACGTCACTTCCGGGTTTCTCGGCTGCCAATGGCGCCGGATTTAAAAAAGTACACAGTATTCAGAATCGCTGTTTTCGGCGATCTGAATACTTTGAAGTGCAAAGGAGGGCTCGGAGGTCTTTTAGACCCCGATCCCTCCATAAAGAGTACCTGTCACCACCTATTGCTGTCACAAGGGATGTTTACATTCCTTGTGACAGCAATAAAAGTGATCAAAATGTAAAAAAATAAAAAAACACAATTTAATATTATAAAAAAATAAAAAATAAATAAGAAAACAAAAAAAAATGTTTTAAAGGGTGAACCTCCTTAATCGCGCGATTAATCGTGAGTTAACTATGACATTAATGCGATTAATCGCGATTAGAAATTTTAATCGCTTGACAGCACTAAAATTAACACATCATTCACACTTTAATCTTTTTAGAGAAAGTCTCTAATTTTTAATTTTTCATGCTATGGTTCACCCAAGCCTTAATATCATGCAGGGACCCTCTTAACAACGTACTTGTAATCCCCATATATTAAAGAATCTTAAAACACTCACCCCAAAAATTAAAAAATAAATAAAAAAAATAAACACAGAAACGAGAAGGAAAAAAATTAAAAAGATATATTTTTTTCTCTTTTGGTAGTATTTTTTTTTACAATTATAATAATTTTTATAAAATTTTACATAGACCTTAACACATCATTCACATAATCTTAACTTACCGTAAGAGCAAGTCCCTCATTTTTCATTTTACAGGCTATAGTTCACCCAGGCCTTAATATCATGGAGGGACCGTCTTAACAACGTACGTGTATTTCTCATATATTGAGGAGTATTGATTATAAATAAACACAGAAACGGAAAAAAAAAAAAAGATATAATTTTATCTCTTTGCTTGGTGGTATTTAACCGGGCAACACCGGGCACGTCCACCCCCTTCCTGCCCAAGTCAATTTTCAGCTTTCAGCGCTGTCACACTTTAAATGATATTGTGCGGTCATGCAACACTGTACACATATGAAATCTTTATCATTTCTTTCCAACAAATAGAGCTTTCTTCTGGTGGTATTTATGATATTTTTATCATTTTTTTTTTCACACAAATATTTTGGTGGTATTTAATTGCCACCAGGTTTTTTATTTTTTGCAAAACCAAAAAAACAAAAAACAAAAAAAACAAGTTTTTCTTTGTTTATATTATAAAATAAATTATAATAATAATGTTTCTTCATAAAATTAAACCAAAATGTATTCTGCTACATTTCTTTGGCGAAAATAAACCAAATCAGTGTATATTATTTAGTCTGTGTAATAGGATATATATCTGAAAATTGATCAATCCTTTGAATGACAATTGGCGTGGTCATGCTACACTGTACTCGTATGACATTTTTATATATTACTAGCTGAATACCCGGCGTTGCCCGGTCTTCCTATCTTAACCTTTTGGGGAGGAAAATCATAGTAATAGAAATATACCCATCTTTTATATAAGGGTGTAGGTAAGGGTTAATGTAACTGTCATATATTTTTATTTGGCATATAAGTAATATGTGTAGCAGGTATTATTGAAATATCTCCAGGCGTACAGAAGTTATGTGGGAACATGCATTTCCCATTGATTTGCATGGGACTTTAAACAAAAACCCCGACCCTCACAAATGGGGGTAGTTAAGGGGTAAATTAACTATCCTATAGTTTAAGTGGACATATAAGTAACATGTGACCAAGTGTTATGGAAATATCTACAGCCGTTTGGAAGTTATGAAGTAAGATGTATTTCCCATAGAGTTGAATGGGACTTTAAAGGAAAACCCCGACCATGGCAAATGGGGGTGGGTAAGGGTTAAACCACCTATCCTTTGTTTGTTGCTGACATATAAGTAACATGTGTGCCAAGTTTCATGTTAATATCTTTAGCCGTTTGGACGTGATGCTGGAACATACATACATACATACATACACACACACACACACACACGTTGAGTTTTATATATATATATTTTCACACAAATAGAGCTTTTTTTTGGGTGGTATTTAATCACCACTGCATTTTTTTTTTGCTAAACAAATAACAAATTACTGAAAATTTTGAAAAAAAAAACCACCTTTTTCTTTTTTCTGTTATAACATTTTGCAAATAAATAATTGTTCTTCATACATTTAGGCCAATATACATTGTGCTACATTTCTTTGGTGAAAATAAACCAAATCAGTGTATATTATTTTGTCTGTAGGAAAATGATAGAGCCCACAAACTATGATATATATATAGGTATCTGAAAATTGATGAATCCTTATCGTCTGGCATTTCTTGATACACGAAAATGCCAGGAGAGGGCCTATTTCGCCCAAATGACCCCTTTTTGGAAAGTAGACAGTCCGAGGTATTTAGTAAGAGGCATGGTGAGTTTTTTAAAGCTGTCAAATTTTGTCTTAACTTTTTGTAAAATTAGGAAATATAAAATTTTAGTTTTTGACACACTGTCACCAGTGCAGTACAGGCATCATATAACTGGTGTAGCCAGGATCACAGATACTTAGTGGTGGTGACAGTATGTAAACAAACAAACAAAAAAATCTAATAAATTATTTATTTATTTTTACATATTTTTTTTTCAGTCTGTAGGAAAATGATAGAGCCCACAAACTATGGTATATATATATATATGGAAATTAATGAATCCTGATGTTCTGATGGAATTTCTTGATACACGAAAATGCCAGGAGAGTGCCAATATCTGTTTGTTAAGATGCAGGTCTAAACCTGGCGTTAGGCCCTATTCACACCTGAGCGTAGCAGGAACACTTTTTTTTTGCGCATTTTTCACGCCTTGAAACGCGTCATCGCTAGGGCAGCTCATTTCCTATGTGAGACAAACTCGACAAGGTAGTTCCAGAACCTTTTTAGGTCGCCGGACGTTGGGTGTTTTTTCATTGCGAGTTCTGGTGCGTTTGTAGCGCCTTTTGTTACATGGCAAAAGTGTGTCCAGTACCCATGTTTGGGGGTGCAGTTACCAACTGCTGGCACCGCAGGCGCGACTGGAGTTTGCAGTGCGTTTCTGAAACGTTGCGGCGAAACGCATGTTTTTGTGAGTTTTGTCACACGTTTAGGGAACGCGCAGGTGAGAATGCAGCCTTAGTGGTGCCCTTTTGTCACGCACACCCTTCGCCCTCTTGGAGCCGGTGACTCATCGCGCATTTTCCAGGACCGGTTGGCGTGGGCTGTAGTGCGGTGAACATTCCTGCCGATGCGCGGCGTGCCAAACGAAAAGGGACGCACTGTAAGTACAAAGTCTGACGGCCCTCGGCTCGCGTTGTTTATGGCGTGTAATGTTGTCCTCAGACGGCCGCTCGTTAACAAGCAAATGGTTTACCTCCAGCTGAGCCCGGGATCAAACGTTCCATAGCGGCTGAAGGACATACAAGGACAAGGTAGACGTGCGCACCACAGACAGCGAGGGCCCCGCCTCATTATCTCTAGCAGCAGATGTAACCAAACCCAAAAGAGTTTTCGTATTTTAAAGAATTCAGAATTAAGGTTTTTGTCTCACATTCAGGTATTTATTACATTCCATAGACATCACAGGGCTTCCCATGGCAATGCCTTCAAATTTTGTTTAACTGCTTGACTACAGGACACTTTTACCCCCTTCCTACCCTGGCCAATTTTCAGCTTTCAGCGCTGTTTCACTTTGAATGACAATTGCGCAGTCATGTAACACTGTACCCATATGACTTTTTTTTTTGAGACAGATAGAGCTTCTTTTCGGTGGTATTTATTCACCACTTGTTTTTTTTTTTTGTTTTTTTTTTAGTGCCACCTCATCAATGCAGCCTCATCAGTTGCCATCAGTGCTGCCTCATTAGTGCCCATCAATGCAGCCTTATCAGTACCTCCTCATCATTGCCCATCAGTACAGCCTCATTGGACCCTATCAGTGCCCATCAGTGAATAAGAATGACTTATTTGCAACATTTTATAACAGAAATTAAAAAATCCCCCCCCCCCCCCCCCCGCACACATTACAGTCCTTTTTTTATTTGTTTCGCAAAAAATAAAAATCCCAGTGGTGATTATCCACTTAACCACTTCATTACTGGGCACTTAAACCCCCTTCCTGCCCAGACCAATTTACAGCTTTCAGCGCTGACGCATTTTGAATGACAATTGCGCGGTCATACAACACTGTACCCAAATTATATTTTTATAATTTTTTTCCCCACAAATAGAGATTTCTTTTGGTGGTATTTGATCATCTCTGCGATTTTTATTTTTCTGCGCTACAAACAAAAAAAAGACAGAAAATTTTGAAAAAAAACCACAATATTTTTTACTTTTTGTTATAATAACATCCCAATTTTTTTTTTAAAAAAATATTTTTTTCCTCGGTTTAGGCCGATACGTATTCTTCTACATATTTTTGTTAAAAAAAATCGCAATAAGTGTATATTGATTGGTTTGCGCAAAAGTTATAGGGCCAGATTCACATAGAACTGCGGTAGCGTAACGTATCGTAGATACGTTACACCATTATCCATTAACCATTATCGTTTACAGGACCGCCGCCTGAAGAGATGGATACCTCGGTTGTGGCAGCAGCTGCTGCCGTTACCGAGATATCCCTCTTCAAAAAGAGGACGTATATAGTCGTGCGGCGGTCCTTAAGTGGTTAATGTCCCAAAAAATTATAAAAATCTCATATGGGTACAGTGTTACATGACCGCGCAATTCTCATTCAAGGTGTGACAGCGCTGAAAGCGGAAAATTGACCTGAGCAGAAAGGGGGTGAAAGTGCCCCGTACTGAAGTGGTTAACAATGTAACAATATATCTGATAGTGGAATCTACTATAACTTGTCATGGATTCCGCACACCGATACACTACACAGTCGCTGATTATATCGCGCCATTTTTTTTTTTTTAATGCAGTTGGCATGAATGACGCCAACTCCTACCTGCAGCAGAGGAGCCATTATCGCTCCGACAGGAACCTGCGGGCTAAATTGCGAGTCCCAGCGGCTTTAATTAACAAATTTCCTTTTTCCGAGGAAGCCAGGAAAGAAAATTCATCCCCAAAACATAATTTCTTCTTTAAACTCCAGATTCCACGAAAGATCGGTTTCTAATTAATCCCGGCGGATGGCGTTTATGAAAGCGTCCCCCCCTCGCCGCGTACCGCCGTTCGATCATTTAGAAACACAAAACGAACATTTTTTTTTCTTAGTCTAAAAATAAACCTCAAAGTTTTTTGCATGGACTTAAACAGAAAGAACCCAGAGGGGGAAGGGGGGGGGGCGGAGGACACCATGGTACGGCTCCAAGGCTCTCCTAGCTTCATCCTGAAGGGGACCTGTCACTTTTCAAGTGTTACTATTCAGAAGTAGGCCATGACATTTTCACATGAGCATGTGGCTGCTTTTAGAACGGCCGGTTTTGCCTTTCCCTTCCCCCGTCATCAACATGCTACTGACATTTTCGAACACATCTTTCTGGTTTTACATTATATTACATACCTTATTTTAGACTCAGTGACATCATCACTGAGTCTCTATGCATCTCTATGCTGCAAACCTTATTTTAGAATCTGTGGTTGTGGGGGTCTGTGAGCTTATTGAAATCTAAGACAAGGGCCTCTTCCCCACAACCCTGGTTTGGAGGTCGTGGGGGTCTGCGAGCTTATTGAAATCTAAGACAAGGATCCCTTCCCCACAACCCTGGCTTGGTGGTTGTGGGGGTCTGCTAGCTTATTGGAATCTGAGACAAGGGCCTCTTCCCCACAACCCTGGCTTGGTGGTTGTGGGGGTTTGCAAGCTTATTGAAGACTAAGACAGGGGCCTCTTCCCCACAACCCTGGCTTTGTGATTATGGGGGTCTTTGAGCTTATTGGAATCGGAGACAAGGGCCTCTTCCCCACAACCCTGGCTTGGTGGTTGTGGGGGTTTGCAAGCTTATTGAAGACTAAGACAGGGGTCTCTTCCCCACAACCTTGGCTTGGTGGTTGTGAGGGTCTTTGAGCTTATTGGAATCTGAGACAAGGGCCACTTCCCCACAACCCTGGCTTGGTGATTGTGCGGGTCTGCAAGCTAATCGGAATCTGGGACAAGGGCCTCTTCCCTAAAACCCTGGCTTAGTGGTTGCGGGGGTCTTTGAGCTTATTGGAATCTGAGACAAGGGCCTCTTTCCCACAACCCTGGCTTGGAGGTTGTGGGGGTCTTCGAGCTTATCGGAATCTGGGACAAGGGCCTCTTCCCCAAAACCCTGGCCTGGTGGTTGTGGGGGTCTGTGTGCTAATCAGAATCTGGGACAAGGGCCTATTCCCCACAACCCTGGCCTGGTGGTTGTGGGGGACTGTGAGCTTATCAGAATCTGGGACAAGTGCCTATTCCCCACAACCATGGCCTGGTGCTTGTGGGGGTCTGTGAGCTAATCAGAATCTGGGACAAGGGTCTCTTTCCCACAACCCTGGTCTGGTGTTTGTGGGGGTCTGCGAGCTTATCAGAATCTGGGACAAGGGCCTCTTCCCCACAACCCTGGCCTAGCAGTTGTGGGGGTCTGCAAGCTTATCAGAATCTGGGACAAAGGCCTCTTCCCCACAACCCTGGCCTAGCAGTTGTGGGGGTCTGAAAGCTTATCAGAATCTGTGACAAGGGCCTCTTCCCCACAACCCTGGCCTGGTGGTTGTGGGGGTCTGCAAGCTTATCAAAATCTGGGACAAGGGCCTCTTCCCCACAACCCTGGCCTGGTGGTTGTGGGGGTCTGCAAGCTTATCAGAATCTGGGACAAGGGCCTCTTCCCCACAACCCTGGCCTAGCAGTTGTGGGGGTCTGCAAGCTTATCAGAATCTGGGACAAGGGCCTCTTCCCCACAACCATGGCCTGGTGGTTGTGGGGGTCTGCAAGCTTATCAGAATCTGGGACAAGGGCCTCTTCCCCACAACCCTGGCCTGGTGGTTGTGGGGGTCTGTGAGCTAATCAGAATCAGGGACAAGGGCCTCCTTCCCCACAACCCTGGCCTGGTGGTTGTGGGGGTCTGCAAGCTTATCAGGATTTGGGACAAGAGCCTCTTCCCCACAACCCTGGCCTGGTGGTTGTGGGGGTCTGTGAGCTTATCAGAATCTGGGACAAGTGCCTATTCCCCACAACCCTGGCCTGGCGGTTGTGGGGGTCTGTGAGCTAATCATAATCAGGGACAAGGGCCTCTTCCCCACAACCCTGGCCTGGTGGTCGTGGGGGTCTGCAAGCTTATCAGAATCTGGGACAAGAGCCTCCTTCCCCACAACCCTGGCCTGGTGGTTGTGGGGGTCTGTGAGCTAATCAGAATCAGGAAAAAGGGCCTCTTCCCCACAACCCTGGCCTGGTGGTTGTGGGGGTCTGTGAGCTTATCAGAATCTGGGACAAGTGCCTCTTCCCCACAACCCTGGCCTGGTGATTGTGGGGGTCTGCGAGCTTATCAGAATCGGAGACAAGGGCCTCTTCCCCACAACCCTGGCCTGGTGGTTGTGGGGGTCTGTGAGCTTATCAGAATTTGGGACAAGGGCTTCTTCAAGCTTTTTAGAATCTAAGACAACCATGGCCGTGCTAGGAATGTTTTTTTTTGGGGGGGGGATTTGTGCTGTGGAGAGAGAGGATTTGAGCTGGGGGGGTCAAATATTTTTGCTGGGGTGGGGATATCATTAGGGGGGGTTGGATTTGTACTGGGAGGAGGATTTTATGCTTAGAGGGTAAGCTGGCAAATTAGTGCATCTTGGGGGGGGGGGGATGCACACAATTTGGCCTGTTCACCCTGGGCTGTAGGTGACCATGTCCCGGCACTGGGTGTGGGGTTCCTCTCGCCTGTAACCTATATGTACCACATGACGCGGTTTGGCACTGGAATGTCGCGGATTGTAGGTGATGATCTGTGCCTTCGGAACTCAGGAAGTCGCGCACGCCACATGCAGACTTAGTGACATTTAATGCCGACAAAATCATGTTATTTTTTTTTTCACACTCTGAATCATTTTCCCTCTGATATGGAGAAATTGTCGCCGTTCGCTGTCTGCCTCTCGCTCCCGCCACCGTCCAGGCACCTGGAATGAGATATACCATTTTCTGAAATGGAGAAATTACATATCAGCCTATTAGTCACTTTAAATGCAAAGCAGTTGCGCGGCGGAATGGGGGCCGGAGTAATGCATTCCAACATAAAATGATATGAGGCCAGGCTGAAGGGAGAAGAAGGAATATAGAGAGAGGAACGCGGGGCTGACATTTACAGGGGCGCAGCGATGCTGAAACGCGCCACGAAAAAAAAAAAAAAAAAGGAGATGAGGACTTACAATGATAACCTCGTCGGCGAGAACTTCTCTAGGAGGAGAAATGGAGATTCCAAATAAAAAATAAAAATCAGAAAATTGGAACTACTCGAGCGTTGCAGGACAGAATTTTCTGCTGCCAACTTTGTGCGCGCGGTGCTTCCAACGTGAGCGCAGGGGGTGGAGTTTTTTGGGGAGAACCCAGTGCGTTACGTCCACACAGGGATAACATGCTAAGACAGCTCAACCAGGGCTGGACTGGGACAAAAATTTGGCCCTGGACTTCATCCAGACTGGCCCACTTTGACAGGTCTCTCCCATGGCGGCCGGACAACTCCCGCACCCCCCTGGCCACCCGCACCCCCTCTCCCCCTTCACTAGCCACTAGCCGTTCTACTTTATTAGAGTAGAACGGCTGGTACTGGTACTCTTATAGGCAGTACCAGTGGGGAAGCTAGACTTTATTTCACCCGGGGCAAATAATCAGTTTGGTGCCCCCCCCTTATGGGACAAGATTAGGCAGAAGTGAGAAACTCCCAGGCCATAGCTGTTGAGTCAGCTGTCTGTCCCCTCCCCCATGCTCCTCTGTCGTCCCCCCTGCTCCTCTGGTCCTCCCCCTGCTTCTTTGTCCCCCCAGGTGAGCGCTGTGGGGAGGGAGAGGAGATGAGCGCTGCGGGAAGGGATAGACAGAGGAGCGGAGGGGGGCGGCGGTCCGCTGTCACTGAAGCCGGCCCACTGAGCCATCAGCCCACCGGGAAACTCCCTGTAGTCTCAATGGCCAGTCCATCCCTGAGCTCAACAAGATGTTGAAAAAGACGTCTTCCCTAACCACCCTAAACTGGTATAATAAGTGACCTAGAGCCCCGAATACAGAGAGGTCTATGATGCCCATGCTACAGTGAGTTGGCACCTTGGCCTTCTTTCTCTTGTATCTCCATGTTGGTTGAGCAATAAAACCACTTGACGACCGCCCACTGTGCATATACGTCGGCACTTTAAAGATGGAGATCTCGGTAACGGCTGCCGCAACCGAGGTATCAATCTTTTCAGTGGGCGGTCCTGTTTACGATAATGGTGGTCTCCGCGGCGGATTCGCCGCAAGATCACCGTTATCTGTAGCGGGAGAGGGGAACCCCCCCACTCCTGCTGCTCTCCCGTGCCCTCCGCCGGCTCCGGTAAGCGGCGATTGGGTCCTCCTTCCTTGGTATGGATACGAGCGAGGGCAACATGGACCCCCACCCATCTCCATACCATAGCAGGGCGGAAGCGACGTCAAAACTTTACTTCCGCCCATACCTCTAATGCCCCGTACACACGATCGGATTTTCCGTCGGAAAAACATTGGATGTTTTTTTCCGACGGAATTCCGGTCAGGCTTGGCTTGCATACACACGGTCACACAAAAGTTCTCAGAACGCGGTGACGTACAACACTACGACGAGCCGAGAAAATTAAGTTCAATGCTTCCGAGCATGCATTGAATTGTTTCCGAGCATGCGGCAGAATTTTGCGCGTCGGAATTGCTTACAGGCGATCGGATTTTCCGATAGGATTTTTTTTCATCGGAAAAATAGAGAACCAGCTCTCAATCTTTTGTTGGCGGAAATTTCCGACATCAAAAGTCAGATGGAGCATACACGCGGTCGGAATTTCCGTTCAAAAGCTCACATCGTACTTTTGCTGTCGGAAAATCCGATCTTGTGTACGGGGCATTAAAGGGATTTTTCAAATGACCACATTTTTTTTTTATTATTGCATTTAGGTCTAAATATGAGATGTGACGTCTTTTTGACCCCCAGACCTCATATTTAAAAGGACCTGTCGTGCTTTTTTTCTATAACAAGGGATGTTTACATTCCTTATAATAGGAATAAAAGGGACCCAATTAAAAAAAAATATATATAGTTTTATAATCAATAAAATAAAGTAAAATAAAAAATAAAAAAATTTTAAGCGCCCCGCCGAGCTCACGCGCAGAAGAGAACGCATACGTGAGCAGCGCCTACATATGAAAACGGTGATCAAACCACTCAAGTGAGGTATCGCCACGATCATTAGAGCGAGAGCAATAATTCTAGCCCTAGACCACCTCAAAACATGCCGTGGGCTTCCAAATAGTTAACCAGGGGACGCACGGGGTGTGCGTTCCCTGGTTAATACTGACAGGCGTCTCAGCCAATCAGGTTCCCTGGTTCTGGTTACCAGTAACCTGATTGGCTGAAGCGACATCGAGGGCGGGACTACTTTGAGGGATCGATCCGAGGATATCTGACCGAGAAAGGTAAGTGCCAGGCGGGGGCAATCTGGCGGCATTTTAGGGGAAAACTGGCGGCAATTCATGGGCACAGTGGCGACAATGGCATGGTACAGTGGTGACAATTGATGGGCACAGTGGCGACAATTGATGGGCACAGTGGCAACAATGGCATGGCACAGTGGCGACAATGGCATGGCATGGTCCAGTGGCTGCATTTGGCTTGGCACGGTGGCGACAATTGATGGGCACAGTGGCGACAATTGATGGCACAGTGGCGACAATGGCATGGCACAGTGGCGACAATGGCATGGCACAGTGGCGACAATGGCATGGCACAGTGGCTGCATTTGGCATGGTACAGTGGCGACAATTGATGGGCACAGTGGCGATAATTGATGGCACAGTGGCTGCGTTTGGCATGGCACAGTGGCAACAATGTCATGGCACAGTGGCTGCGTTTGGCACGGCACAGTGGCGACAATTGATGGGCACAGTGGCGACAATGGCATGGCACAGTGGCTGCGTTTGGCATGCCACAGTGGCGACAATTGATGGCACAGTGGCTGCGTTTGGCATGGCACAGTGGCGACAATTGATGGGCACAGTGGCGACAATGGCATGGCACAGTGGCGACAATTGATGGCATGGCACAGTGGCGACAATTTATGGGCACAGTGGCTGCGTTTGATGGCATGGCACAGTGGCTGCATTTGATGGCACAGTGGCGACAATTTTATGGCACAGTGGCTGCGTTTTATGGGCACAGTGGCGACAATTGATGGGCACAGTGGCGGCAATTGATGTTTTTTTTGTTTTTTTTTCGCTTGTTTGCGCCCCACTAAAAATTTTGAGCACCAGCCGCCACTGACACGGACACATGTTGGTAAGATGACATACATCTTAGAAAAAACAAAACGGTATAAATGAGCCTGTAGATCCCCTTTAAGACCCCCGTCCTATTCATAAAAGACAAGTAATCACCATGGAAGGGGCACCTTTCACTCACATGGCACTGTCACACTTGTAATGAAGCCGAGACATCACCATGTATCAAACTTCATCACAAGATAATTAATTCATGTCGAGTTTTATATAATTAACAATTAACTACACCATATAGACTTCACAGCGCTGACATCTGAAGTCTATTTACCTGAATCCCATTAATTCCGAGGTGTAAAACCCTCCGGCAATCCACAGCGGAGTTCACAGACTGACAGAGAAGACGGGGCTGCGTCATGACAAATCGCATTCCTCCGCACTACGAGCGAAGACGTGTATCCGAGGTGATCGATTCCACTCATCAATGGATCGTGAACACTTCTGCCCCGGAAGAATTTACCCCCTTCCTGACCAAAGCACTTTTTGCGATTCGGCACTGCGTCGCTTTAACTGACAATTGCGCGGTCGCGCAAAGTGGTTCCCAAACAAAATTGACGTCCTTTTTTCCCCCACAAATATAGATTTCTTTTGGTGGTATTTGATCACCTCTGCGGCTTTTATTTTTTGGCGCTATAAACAAAAAAAAGCAAAAATTTTGGGGAAAAAAAGCAATATTTTTTACTTTTTGCTATAATAAATATCCCTAAAAACGATATAAAATAACTTTTTTCCCCTCAGTTTAGACCGACACGTTTAAAAAAAATTGATTGATTGGCGCAAAAGTTATAGGGCCAGATTCTGTAAGAATCTGCGTTGGCGTCGCGTAAGCCATTTACACTACGCCACCGCAACTTACAGGAGCAAGTGCCGTATTCCCCAAACACTTGCTCCGTAATTTGCGGCGGCGTAGTGTAAATGGCCCAGCGTATGGCCGCGTAATTCGAAGGGGGCGGATTGAACTGCGCATGCGCCGGGCTAAAAATAGCCCAGTGCGCATGCTCCAGCTCACGACGGAAAACGTCAATGACGCCGACGTGTGTGTCATTGACGTAAAGTCATATTCAAGAACGACTTAGGACGACTTTTTGGACTCTCGGCTCGCTGATCCGGCGCTCTTTTTGGACTCTCTGCTCGCTGATCCGGCGCTCTTTTTGGACTCTCGGCTCGCTGATCCGGCGCTCTTTTTGGACTCTCGGCTCGCTGATCCAGAGCTTTTTTTGGACACTCTCGGCTCGTTGATCCGACGGTCTTTTTGGACTCTCGGCTCGCTGATCCGACCCTCTTTTTGGACTCTCGGCTCGCTGACCTGGTGCTCTTTTTGGACTCTCTGCTCGCTGATCCGGCGCTCTTTTTGGACTCTCGGCTCGCTGATCCGGCGCTCTTTTTGGACTCTCGGCTCGCTGATCCGGCGCTCTTTTTGGACTCTCAGCTCGCTGATCCGGCGCTCTTTTTGGACTCTCAGCTTGCTGATCCGGCGCTCTTTTTGGACTCTCGTCTCGTTGATCCGGCACTCTTTTTGGACTCTTGGCTCGTTGATCCGGCACTCTTTTTGGACTCTCGGCTCGCTGATCCGGCGCTCTTTTTGGACTCTTGCCTCGTTGATCCGGCGCTCTTTTTGGACTCTTGGCTCGCTGATCCGGCGCTCTTTTTGGACTCTCGACTCGCTGATCCGGCGCTCTTTTGGACACTCTCGGCTCGTTGATCCGGCGGTCTTTTTGGACTCTCGGCTCGCTGATCCGACGCTCTTTTTGGACTCTCGGCTCGCTGATCCGACGCTCTTTTTGGACTCTCGGCTCGTTGATCCGGCGCTCTTTTTGGACTCTCGGCTCGCTGATCCGGGGCTCTTTTTGGACTCTCGGCTCGCTGATCCGGCGCTCTTTTTGCACTCTCGGCTCGCTGATCCGGCGCTCTTTTTGGACTCTCAGCTTGCTGATCCGGCGCTCTTTTTGGACTCTCGTCTCGTTGATCCGGCACTCTTTTTGGACTCTTGGCTCGTTGATCCGGCACTCTTTTTGGACTCTCGGCTCGCTGATCCGGCGCTCTTTTTGGACTCTTGCCTCGTTGATCCGGCGCTCTTTTTGGACTCTTGGCTCGCTGATCCGGCGCTCTTTTTGGACTCTCGACTCGCTGATCCGGCGCTCTTTTGGACACTCTCGGCTCGTTGATCCGGCGGTCTTTTTGGACTCTCGGCTCGCTGATCCGACGCTCTTTTTGGACTCTCGGCTCGCTGATCCGGCGCTCTTTTTGGACTCTCGGCTCGTTGATCCGGCGCTCTTTTTGGACTCTCGGCTCGCTGATCCGGGGCTCTTTTTGGACTCTCGGCTCGCTGATCCGGCGCTCTTTTTGCACTCTCGGCTCGCTGATCCGGCGCTCTTTTTGGACTTTCTCTACACAAGAGAATAGAGAGTCCTGTTAACTCTTTTCCCTGATCCCGACCTTTATATGCTGCATTGTGCTGATCTGCAGAATGAAGAGAAAGCTGTGAAGAATTTTGCTCTCCTCACTCACTTCTTGGCTCATTAGCCGAGAACGTCTAGAAATTTCTGACCGACGCGGAACAATTTGAGGACATCAGAGGACTCGGTGATACTATTTTTAAATCTTGGCCCGCTGAATTATCGGCGCGGTTCACTGGATTGGTCACATCGCCGGCGAGAATCAGTCGGTGTCTCGCCAGCACAAGGCGGAACCTTCTAGTAGATAATTGGAGAGGCTTTACAGCCACAACATAAAGCCGGACCGCAAAACATCAAAGACCCGATGGAAAACTAAAATAATGTATCGGTTTGTTTTTATTTTATATTTATGATTTCATTTTAGTGTCATTATATGTCACGAGTCAATTTAAAGTGTCACAATATCTATGAGAACCTTTATGGATAATCGTGCGGCTTTGTACGCCTTCGGATCTTAGGATGCAATACTTCGGCCGCCGCTGGGTGGAGTTCGCGTCGGGTATGCAAATTAGCTGTTTACGGCGATCCACGAAGGTACGCGCTTTCGCCACATTCTCTTACGTCGGTTTTTCCCGTCGTAAAGTTAAGTGTGCTATTTAGATAGTGTAAAATTACACCATCCATGTTAAAGTATGGCCATCGTTCCCGCGTCGAATTTAAATTTTTTATTTTTTTTGCGTAAGACGTCGGGAGATACGAAAGTACGTTACGCACATTCAAAAAACACATCGGGGCGCCGTAATTTCGCGCAAAGCACGGCGGGAAATTTCCAAACGGAGCATGCGCAGAACGTCCGGCGCTCTTTTTGGACTCTTGCCTCGTTGATCCGGCGCTCTTTTTGGACTCTTGGCCCCCATCAAATGCTGCCTCACCAGCGCCCATCAATGCAGCCTCACCAGCACCTAGCAATGCAGCCTCACCAGCACCTAGCAATGCAGCCTCACCAGCCCCCATCAAATGCTGCCTCACCAGCGCCCATCAATGCAGCCTCACCAGCACCTAGCAATGCAGCCTCACCAGCACCTAGCAATGCAGCCTCACCAGCCCCCATCAAATGCAGCCTCACCAGTGCCCATCAATAAATGTTTGCTTGCTTCCATTAATTCGGGAGTCAGGACACAGACACAGTCCTCCTCTGCGCCTCTGACGCTATGTGCGAACCGAGCTGCGGCTGCCTGCTGATGCTGAGACTTAGTAGGAACACCAGCGGCCGGGCGCCCTAGGCGGCTGCCTAGTTTGCCTAGTGGTACCCCCAGCCCTGCGTGACTTCACTTTTTTTAAGTTTCTGCCTGGAGTCCCGACCCCGAGGGGTCTAGTATAGGATTTGGGGGGAGGGGGGGGCTTATTCTTTTTTTGTTTGTTTTTTTGGGGTCCCCCTTAAAATTTTTGGCCAAACCCGCCATCGGTTGAATAATGTAAACACACATGTTTTTTTTTTCTTTGTAAATGTCGGTGTTGCTGTAGCGGGTTGTATACGTGGCACAGATGTGCCGGGTTCACAAGCAGCGCCCGGGGGCATCCCCCAGGCGTGTTGTTTAATGGAGTTTTGCATTTTTAATGTTTCGCTTTCAGCCGCGCTAAAAATCGCCGCTCTCTGCCAAATGGAGATTCAATTTTCTTTATCTTATTTATTGTTCTCGTGTTTCGGCTCCCCTGTGTACCAATATACCATTAAAGGGTTACATAGCAGTCTCGTGACTTCTATCAGTGTGCGGTTAAAGCTTGTAGGAGGAGTTTTCACTCTCCTCTGACTGTCCTATAAAGGCTGCAGGACCCCTGACCAGTGGCAGCTGGCCGCTGATAAGGCAGTACAACCAGCCCTCCTGTACTGGGCCCAGGCTCCATCAATTCAAAAGGGGGCCCGGGCACCTGCTGAGCAGGAGGGCCACTGCACTGTCACCAATCCTCTTCTGCCTCCCCCTGCAGCGCTGACAGCTTCTCCTCCGCTTTCTCCCTCTGACTGCACTGCAGGGGGATTGGTCCTGGCACATGTGCCCCTTTTATTTTCTGCCCAGGCCCCCCCATTTGCCCCTTTCCCCACAGCACTTCCGGCTCCTCCTCTCCTACCGAAAGCTGCTGTAGGCACACAGGGACATAAATATGTCTTTTACAGGGCCCTTCCTTTCCCGAATGAACACAGTGAGCAATCTGTACCAATCACCACTGTGTTCATTCACCATTGAAGCATAATAAACTGTTTACTATGCTTTAGTTTGTGAATGAGCAGAGCTCTTCCTATTCATTCATCTATGCAGATGAGGCTGCAAAGAAAGGGATTGATAAATCTATGTCTCAAGTCACTTTCGGGCGGGAAAGGGGGCCCTGTCAGGTAGGCTGTATGAGGCCCCATGATTTATAACCATAGGCGTGCGCACTGGGTGTTCCCAGGCACACCCTAATCACCCTGTGCAGCACAGATTCCCCCTACTGCCCTCTCTCCCATCTTTCCCCCCGTAGCGCTGCCAGCTTCCCTCCTCTCCTATCGGCTGTTTGCTGCTAGGATGTTTTAGGAGTGGGGAAGGGGCCAGTAAATATGTAATTTACCGACCCCTTCCCTTTCTGAATGAACATTGTGAGTGATTGGTAGTGTGTGTTTGGGCTTTGGGGTGCACACCCTAATGCAATAGGCTGCGCACACCTATGTTTATAACATCTAGCTGTATATTTTGAGGGGGGGTAGAAAACAAGACCCCCCCTCCCCGTCAGTCCATTCGTCGGTCACTCATCCATCCACCCACCAGCCCCGCAGTTACCCCATCTAGCAGCTTCGGCTTCTTCTTGTGTCTCCTCCTCCGTGATGGCAGCTTCGTCATCAGCGGCTTCCCTCCTCCTTCCCTTGGCGGGCCAATACCATCGCGTCTCCACTCGGCCGATCGGGTTGACCCGCTTGCTGATTGACCGGGAGGAGAAGCCGGAAGACAATAGGGAATATTGATTCGCTATTGAAACACAACTGGGTGGGCTCAGGGCACACGGCTCTGCGCCCCGAGCCCACCTATTTTTTAAGCCTATTAGAGCCTCAGGCTGTAATCATGTGTTTTTAAGAATAAATAAAACCCCATTGGAATCCATGCGTCCCGCGCCCTGCATGTAGATTAGGGGGGCAGACGCATTGATTAGGGGGGCCCTTAATGGACGAGCCGCCATTGCCTGACCCTCTGTCTGGACAGTGCTGATTGGCCCTGTGCTGATCCCATGAACCCTCCCTCCTGTTCCTTTCTTTTCTATTATATGCCTTTTTTTATTCTATTTTGTTCTATTCTATTTTGTTCTATTCTTTCATCTTCTGTTCTACACTGTTCTTTACTGCATCATATGCTATTATTTTATATTCTTTTCTTTTCTAAAAAAAAATCTGTGGTTTTTTTACATCTGTCCCCGATATGTCCGAAACCGACATCCTTTTGATATGAAAATCCCGAGATTTTAGCTGCCCTGCCTTTGCAATGCCTCCTGGCATGGTGGCGATCTGTAAGCCCGGGGGCCCCATAATCTTCTATTGCCCGGGGGCCCCATAATCTTCTATTGCCCGGGGGCCCCATGAGTTGTCAGTAAACCCCTGGTCAGTGATCTACTGTTCCCTGTGATCGGGAACAGTGATCAGTGACGTGTCACTGGTAGCTCCCCCCCCCCCCCTAGAATCACACCCTAAATCACACTTAACCCCTTCCTCGCCCCCTAGTGGTTAACCCCTTCACTGCCAGTGTCATTTACAGAGTAATCAGTGCATTTTTATAGCACAGATCACTGTATAAATCACAATGGTCTCAAAAATGTGTCAAAAGTGTCCGACGCGTCCGCCATAATGTCGCAGTCACGATAAAAATCGCTGATCGCCGCCATTACTAATAAAAAAATACTAATAATAAAAATGCCATAAAACTACCCCCTATTTTGTAGACGCTATAATTTTTGCGCAAACCAATCAATGTACACGCGAATACGTATCGTCCTAAAATGAGAAAAACATTTGTTTTTGTTTTTTTATTATAGCAAAAAGTACAAAATATTGTTTTTTTTTTCAAAATTGTCGCTCTATTTTTGTTTATAGCGCAAAAAATAAAAACCGCAGAGGTGATCAAATACCACCAAAAGAAAGCTCTATTTGTGGGGAAAAAAGGACGTCAATTTTGTTTGGGAACCACATCGCACGACCGCGCAATTGTCAGTTAACCACTTAAGACCCGGACCTTTAGGCAGGTAAAGGACCTGGCCAGTTTTTGCGATCCGGCACTGCGTCGCTTTAACTGACAATTGCGCGGTCGTGCGACGTGGCTCCCAAACAAAATTGGCGTCCTTTTTTCCTCACAAATAGAGCTTTCTTTTGGTGGTATTTGATCATCTCTGCGGGTTTTATTTTTTTGCGCTATAAACAGAAATAGAGCAACAATTTTGAACAAAATGCAATATTTTTTACTTTTTGCTGTAATAAATATCCCCCAAAAAACATATAAAAATGTATATTTTTTCCTCAGTTTAGGCCGATACGTATTCTTCTACCTATTTTTGGTAAAAAAAAAAATCGCAATAAGCGTTTATCGGTTGGTTTGCGCAAAATTTATAGCGTTTACAAAATAGGGGATAGTTTTATTGCATTTTTATAATTTTTTTTTACTACTAATGGCGGCGATCAGCGTTTTTTTCCATGACTGCGACATTATGGCGGACACTTTTGACACATTTTTGGGACCATTGTCATTTTCACAGCAAACAATGCATTAAAAATGCACTGATTACTGTGAAAATTACAATTGCAGTTTGGGAGTTAACCACTAGGGGGCGCTGAAGGGGTTAAGTGTGACCTCATTTGTGTTTCTAACTGTAGGGGGTGTGGCTGTAGGTGTGACGTCATTGATTGTGGTTCCCTATAAAAGGGATGACACGATTGATGACGGCGCCACAGTGAAGCACGGGGATACTGTGTTTACATACGGCTCTCCCCGTTCTTCAGCTCCGGGGAGCGATCGCGGGACTCCAGCGTCCGCGTCCGCGGTCACGGAGCTTCGGACCACGGCTGAGCAATTAAAGAGGACGTACCTGTACGTGGATGTGCCCAGCCGTGCCATTCTGCCGACCTATATGTGCAGGAGGCGGTCCTTAAGTGGTTAAAGCCACGCAGTGCTGAATCGCAAAAAGTGCTCTGGCCGAATGGTCCGGGGGCTGAAGTGGTTAAATTTATACAAGTTTTAAATTAGAACTTCGTCCGAAAATTTTGTTGCGTTCTTTCGGATTAGTTTCGATTCGTTACTATTGTTGTAATTCAGAAATTTGGATACCTCCGACCTTCTGGATAATGAAAGCTTTGCGCACGTCTACTGAGCATGCTCCTTGTATCATGAAAAGACTCTCTCCTGACAGGTCCGCTAGGTTGGACAAGCATCCCTTGTAGTGCTGGTTGGCTGGTGGGAATTGATTCATCGCAACGCCTTTGTCGGTGAATTGATGTGACGGACGGACGGGGACGGGGGCTTTATGTTTGTTGCTGAATTTGTAGAAGCGGGAAAAGGCCAAGACAGGAATTGTTGTGATCAAAGTACACGTTGCCGAACGCCACTTACCACACACAGAGCGGCCGCATTTCCCGGCTTCTTTTTATTGGAAGATTTGGGATGATTGTTACTCTGAAGTGTTGAGGAATGAGCTCTGTTCCCGGGAAATGGTGTGCCGCGCATGCAAATGTCTGCATTATCCGTATGAATGTACAGGCAAGGCTCAGGCAAGGCCGTCTTTACCATACACAGAGAAATAAAGCCTCCTGCATATGTAGAAGGTATCAGAGGATTACACAGCGCTTGTTTCTCCCGGATTTATACATCCTTGTTCAGTGAGAAGATAGAGAGAGAGAAGAATGTTTCTTTATTCCAACAAAGATCTCCGAGGAGAAGTCTTCCTCTATTCTGTAATAGAAAGTGACAAACCCCGTCCCTTCTATAGGCAAATATCTACTCAACCTGAGATCCCTGAGCAATGACTAACCAATGTAAGGGACATTCTTCCCACTGATCACCAATGTAAGGGACATTCTTCCCACTGATCACCAATGTAAGGAACATTCTTCCCACTGATCACCAATGTAAGGGACATTCTTCCCACTGATCACCAATGTAAGGGACATTCTTCCCACTGATCACCAATGTAAGGGACATTCTTCCCACTGATCACCAATGTAAGGGACATTCTTCTCACTGATCACCAATGTAAGGAACATTCTTCTCACTGATCACCAATGTAAGGGACATTCTTCCCACTGATCACCAATGTAAGGGACATTCTTCCCACTGATCACCAATGTAAGGGACATTCTTCCCACTGATCACCAATGTAAGGGACATTCTTCTCACTGATCACCAATGTAAGGGACATTCTTCTCACTGATCACCAATGTAAGGAACATTCTTCCCACTGATCACCAATGTAAGGAACATTCTTCTCACTGATCACCAATGTAAGGGACATTCTTCCCACTGATCACCAATGTAAGGGACATTCTTCCCACTGATCACCAATGTAAGGAACATTCTTCTCACTGATCACCAATGTAAGGAGCATTCTTCTCACTGATCACCAATGTAAGGGACATTCTTCTCACTGACCACCAATGTAAGGGACATTCTTCCCACTGATCACCAATGTAAGGAGCATTCTTCCCACTGATCACCAATGTAAGGGACATTCTTCCCACTGATCACCAATGTAAGGGACATTCTTCTCACTGATCACCAATGTAAGGAACATTCTTCTCACTGATCACCAATGTAAGGAACATTCTTCCCACTGATCACCAATGTAAGGAACATTCTTTCCACTGATCACCAATGTAAGGAACATTCTTCCCACTGATCACCAATGTAAGGGACATTCTTCCCACTGATCCCCAATGTAAGGGACATTCTTCCCACTGATCACCAATGTAAGGGACATTCTTCTCACTGATCACCAATGTAAGGGACTTTCTTCTCACTGATCACCAATGTAAGGAACATTCTTCCCACTGATCACCAATGTAAGGAGCATTCTTCCCACTGATCACCAATGTAAGGGACATTCTTCTCACTGATCACCAATGTAAGGGACATTCTTCTCACTGATCACCAATGTAAGGAACATTCTTCCCACTGATCACCAATGTAAGGGACATTCTTCCCACTGATCCCCAATGTAAGGGACATTCTTGCCACTGATCACCAATGTAAGGGACATTCTTCTCACTGATCACCAATGTAAGGGACTTTCTTCTCACTGATCACCAATGTAAGGAACATTCTTCCCACTGATCACCAATGTAAGGGACATTCTTCCCACTGATCCCCAATGTAAGGGACATTCTTGCCACTGATCACCAATGTAAGGAACATTCTTCTCACTGATCACCAATGTAAGGAGCATTCTTCCCACTGATCACCAATGTAAGGGACATTCTTCCCACTGATCACCAATGTAAGGGACATTCTTCCCACTGATCACCAATGTAAGGGACATTCTTCTCACTGATCACCAATGTAAGGGACATTCTTCTCACTGATCACCAATGTAAGGAACATTCTTCCCACTGATCACCAATGTAAGGAACATTCTTCCCACTGATCACCAATGTAAGGAACATTCTTCTCACTGATCACCAATGTAAGGAACATTCTTCCCACTGATCACCAATGTAAGGAACATTCTTCCCACTGATCACCAATGTAAGGGACATTCTTCTCACTGATCACCAATGTAAGGGACATTCTTCTCACTGATCGCCAATGTAAGGGACATTCTTCTCACTGATCACCAATGTAAGGGACATTCTTCTCACTGATCACCAATGTAAGGGACATTCTTCCCACTGATCACCAATGTAAGGGACATTCTTCCCACTGATCACTAATGTAAGGGACATTCTTCTCACTGATCACCAATGTAAGGATCATTCTTCCCACTGATCACCAATGTAAGGAACATTCTTCTCACTGATCACCAATGTAAGGAACATTCTTCCCACTGATCACCAATGTAAGGAACATTCTTCTCACTGATCACCAATGTAAGGAACATTCTTCTCACTGATCACCAATGTAAGGAACATTCTTCTCACTGATCACCAATGTAAGGAACATTCTTCTCACTGATCACCAATGTAAGGGACATTCTTCCCACTGATCACCAATGTAAGGGACATTCTTCTCACTGACCACCAATGTAAGGAACATTCTTCTCACTGATCACCAATGTAAGGGACATTCTTCCCACTGATCACCAATGTAAGGAACATTCTTCCCACTGATCACCAATGTAAGGGGCATTCTTCTCACTGATCACCAATGTAAGGAGCATTCTTCTCACTGATCACCAATGTAAGGGGCATTCTTCTCACTGATCACCAATGTAAGGAACATTCTTCTCACTGATCACCAATGTAAGGGGCATTCTTCTCACTGATCACCAATGTAAGGAGCATTCTTCTCACTGATCACCAATGTAAGGGGCATTCTTCTCACTGATCACCAATGTAAGGAACATTCTTCTCACTGATCACCAATGTAAGGGACATTCTTCCCAATTTTGTTTATTAAAAGTCTTGCAAACAAAAAGCATAAAATCACTATAAGATATACATAAATATACACATATTTACATAAATGAAAATAAATATAGCAAATCTGCTCTCAAACAAAAGACTTTACAGCAAAGCAAAAATCATGTAATCACCAGGAAAGTAAATCTTAATACAAACTCACACCACTACACCAGACAAACCTGCAAGGTCAAGAAACAAACCCGCACCCATTATGCATGCAGCCCTTCTAAGAAACGTCCAACACCATGCATCCACCTATTTCTACCTCAAATACCCGCCGGCGCGTTACCATATCGGTTTCAAAAAGTACCGCAACTCCGCTGCAGGGCTCAGCCGCAAGAGACCAAAAGGAGGGACCGCCTCTCCACTCCCTTTTTGCCAGGTGGACATCGGCCAAAGTATGGAGCCAGGTCTCTTGCAAAAATAAAATCTCGGCATCAAACTCGCTGAGCAAAAATAAGGCCATATCACGAGCTCTTGCAGATTTAATGCTGGCGACATTAATGGTCGCCACCTTTATCGGAGGGGGAACTGCCATCAGGATGATTGGGGTAGTCGTTTCTTGACCTTCACCACACTCTCATCACCAGAAACCGCTCTCTTCAAACAACGTGACTCATCCATAGATGAAAAAGAAGAAGACAAAGACATCTTTTCACCTGACAACACATTAAAGGTGTTACCAAGGGGAACCCCTCCTGGATCCGACTCTGAGGAAGAGACGACCGGTTTTCTTGTCTTTCTCTTCATTTTTTTCCTCCTCCTAATCTTCTCCCACCCCTCCTCATCCGAATCCCCATCAATGGAATGTGAAACATGGGGTACGGACACCCTTCCATCAGCCCCACCCTCATCCAGCACCCCCACATTCCCCTGACCACGCTTGCGCTGCCGAGGGGCAGGGACTGGAGGCTGAGTGGGAAGATCCGCTAAACCTGCCCCCCCAGCAGCCTCCGCCAGTCTGGAGGATCTACGAATAGATGGACTAGGGACAGGAGGGACAGATTTAGGGACCACATCTCTAGGGGGAACAGAAACAGATGTCACAGACACAGAAGGGACAGACTCAGGGACCACATCACTAAGGGGAACAGAAACAGATGTCACAGACACAGGAGGGACAGACTCAGGGACCACATCACTAGGGGGAACAGAAACAGATGTCACAGACACAGGAGGGACAACAAGAGTTTCAGTGGCCTCATCCTCCTTATCCATCCTCTGCAGCTCAGCCTCCAACCCTGGCAGGTTATGTAATGCCTCCGGGCATTGACTGTAGGGGTGACCAAGTTTTTGGCACAAATTGCACCGAATGTCAGTACAGTCTTTAGCCAAATGGCCAAGCTCCTGGCACAAAGAACATTTCTTGCGGGTGCAGGTGGAGGCAAAATGGCCCTTGTCACCACATTTATTGCACACCTTAGGCTGACCCTGGTAAAAAATGGTCAGCCTATCCCTCCCCAGAAAGGCTGAACAGGGCAGATGTTGAACAACATTTCCCTGCACCCCCAATTTTAGTGACACTGTCCAGGCCCCTGTCCATATCCCATGCTGATCAAGGACCTTCCGCAGTGGAGCGAGGACCTCACCATATCGGCGTAACCATACTAACAAATCAGCCTCTGGGATGGATTCATTACGCACAAGGATCGTCACTGATTTTATTAGAGGCTGCCTGGAAACCACCTTTGGCATCCAACCATTCCACTGCGGAAGGTCCCTGCGCCCCCTAAAACGTTCCCAAAATAAATCCAGACCCTCAGGTTTTACAAAGGATAAATCAAATTCCCAACTCCCAACGGGACAAATCAAAGCAAAAATGTCTGCGACTTTAAATCCCATTTCCAGGATCAACTCTGCCACCCTCCCCCTTACTGGTGGGGTCCCCTCCCCCTCCCACTTCAACTGGACCACGTTTCTCCGCTTATACCCACCAACCATCCCCCCACTAAAACCCTCCAAATTGTGACCACCAACATTTGCACCATTCCCCCCACCCTCCTTGGTGCGATTCCCCAAAACCGACGCGTAACTCCCAGCAGATAAAACATTGGTTTGTTTTGAACCATCTGACACATTTGCAGCAGATATCGATTGCACAGATTTGGTCTGAACAATCGGTGAGTCTTTCCTCTGCTGAGCAGGGGGAGGAATGTCATTTTTATTTTTCCCAGCAGTATTAACCCCTTCACCACCCACCACATCCATTGTTTTATCATTACTGTCATTCTTAGAACTTGCTGGAATATTCACAGTTCCTGCAGTCTTCCCAGCAGTGTCAGTTCCCACTGCTGTGCTTGTAGAAGCTTCAGCTGGCCGGTTCTCTTCTGTCAGGACAGGGTTGTCATCAGAGGATAGTGCAGGCTGGTCTGACACTGCAACAGGTGAAACCTCCATTGCTTCTTCCACTGCACATGGTGCAATATGCTGATCCCCTCCCCCACCACAGGGAGGCTCAGGTGAGGCAATCTCATTGCTGGTAACAGGCATACCTTGTACAGAGGAACTACAGGTCCCAGCAGAAACTCCAGGCAGCGCTCTGCACAAGGCCTTCACTTTCTGCTCCTCAGTCAGGACACCGTCCACCTAGGGTGACCACATTTCCAAACTGCCATTCAGGGACACCCCCCCCCCCCCCAAAAAAAAATACGTTTTTTTACATATTTTTTTGCCAGTTTTGGGGGCAGGGGCGTATCATGAAATCAGCGGGCCTGTGTGCAAGATCAAAAGTGGGCCCTAGGCCCCATCTAATGCCGCCACTGTGCCCCATCAAATGCAGTCACTAGTTGTGCCCCATCAAATGTAGACACTTGTGCCCCATCAAATGCAGTCACTTGTGCCCGTGAAATGTCATCACTGTGCCCCATCTAATGCCGCCACTGTTCCCATCATATGCACCTACTTGTGCCCCATCAAATGCACCTACTGTTCCCCATCAAATGCCGCCACTGTGCCCCATCAAATGCCACCACTGTGCCCCATTAAATGCCATCATTGTGCCCCATCAAATGTTCCCACTGTGCCACATAAAATGCTGCCAGTGTGTCCTGCAATTGTTGCTACTGTGCCCCTTCAGATGCTGCCAGTGTGTCCAGCAATTGCCGCCAGTGTGCCCAATAAAATGCTACCAGTGTGCCGAACAATTGCTGCTACTGTGCCCCATCAGATGCTGCCAGTGTGCCCATCAATTGTCGCTACTGTGCTCCATCAGATGCTGCCAGTGTGCCCATAAATTGTCGCTACTGTGCCCCATCAAATGCTGCCAGTGTGCTAATGAATTGTCGCTACTGTGCCCCCATCAGATGCTGCCAGTGTGCCCATGAATTGTCGCTATTGTGCCCCATCAAATGCCAGTGTGCCCATGAATTGTCGCTACTGTGCCCCCATCAGATGCTGCCAGTGTGCCCATGAATTGTCGCTATTGTGCCCCATCAAATGCCAGTGTGCCCATAAATTGTCGCTACTGTGCCCCATCAAATTCCAGTGTGCCCATAAATTGTCGCTACTGTGCCCCATCAGATGCTGCCACCCAGTGTCAATTGCCCCTATTTGCTCACCTTTTGATATGGAGTCATATAATGGAGATGGAGTGACTGTCTGACTGACTCCTCGTCTGGTCACTGGTGGTGGTGGGGGGGTCTGAGAGGCAGAGGAGGGGGGTCTGAGAGAGGGGTCAGAGAGGCAGAGGAGAGGGGTCAGAGAGGCAGAGGATGGGGGTCTGAGAGGCAGAGGATGGGGGTCTGAGAGGCAGAGGATGGGGGTCTGACAGGCAGAGGATGGGGGTCTGACAGGCAGAGGATGGGGGTCTGACAGGCAGAGGATGGGGGGTCTGACAGGCAGAGGATGGGGGTCTGAGAGGCAGAGGATGGGGGTCTGACAGGCAGAGGATGGGGGTCTGACAGGCAGAGGATGGGGGTCTGACAGGCAGAGGATGGGGGTCTGACAGGCAGAGAATGGGGGTCTGACAGGCAGAGGATGGGGGTCTGACAGGCAGAGGATGGGGGTCTGACAGGCAGAGGATGGGAGTCTGACAGGCAGAGGATGGGGGTCTGACAGGCAGAGGATGGGGGTCTGACAGGCAGAGGATGGGGGTCTTAGAGGCAGAGGATGGGGGTCTTAGAGGCAGAGGATGGGGGTCTTAGAGGCAGAGGATGGGGGTCTTAGAGGCAGAGGATGGGGGTCTTAGAGGCAGAGGATGGGGCAGAGGATGGGGGTCTTAGAGGCAGAGGATGGGGGTCTTAGAGGCAGAGGATGGGGGTCTTAGAGGCAGAGGATGGGGGTCTTAGAGGCAGAGGATGGGGCAGAGGATGGGGGTCTTAGAGGCAGAGGATGGGGGTCTGAGAGGCAGAGGATGGGGGTCTGAGAGGCAGAGGATGGGGGTCTGAGAGGCAGAGGATGGGGGTCTTAGAGGCAGAGGATGGGGGGTCTTAGAGGCAGAGGATGGGGGTGTGACAGGCAGAGGATGGGGGTCTGACAGGCAGAATAGGGGGCTGAGACAGACCACATAGCGCTGTCCCTCCTCTGCTCACCCTGCCCCCTCTCAGTGTGCTGGCATGTATGTACAGGATGCCAGGTACGGTACCTGATAGCCAGCAGTGTGGCAGCGCCGAGTCTCCCTCTAGATCCGGGGGTGCTCGCTGCTCCGCATGTTCTTTCTTCCGGGTTCCCAGTTCCCAGCCAGCCTGTTCTCCACTCCTCCGCGCGGCGCACGGTTCTTGAAGCAGAGGCATCCAAGTTCTGGGAGCGGGGGGGGGGGGGGAGGCAGACCTCATCTCTTCGGTGGTCAGGGAGCTTTTACATCCAACTCCCCCCCCTCTCTGGCCACCTTCTCCGAATCCCTGCTGGCTGCTGTCTGCTGGCACTCTCCCGCTGCATAAAAAAAGTGCCGATGCCAGAGAGCGGTGAGCGGCGGATTACTGTCTGGCCCTGATTGGGCCCCAGGCTGTGCCCACTCGGTAAGACGGCCCTGGCCGCGGTAGGTGACGCTGCTGCTCTCTCTGCTGCAAGAACCGCGGCTGGCCGCTGGAGGAGGAGGAGGTGGGGGTGGAGTCGGAGCCGCAGAGAGAGAGCGGGACACGGTGACGTCACTGGTTGCTACACGCCAAGCGGGGCGTCCCTAGCAACCAGTGATTTAGAATGATTTAATTACAGCGGCACTGTGTCAGCAGCGGCAGTGAGTGTGGCAGACTGGCAGGCAGTTGATTTCGGGACTCTCTATTGTCCCGGTTTGAAGGCTCCCGGGACACGGGACAAAAATGTATATTACGGGACGATCCCGGGCAAACCGGGACACGTGGTCACCCTACGTCCACCACAGCAGGTTGGGCAGACATGTTGGAAGGCAGTGAGGTGTGCTGAGGTTTCTCCACCTGCACTGGCTTGGCTTCAGGGACTTCTGTATTAGCAGGCTTGTTTGCTCTCAGGGGTGACTCCATCTCCTGGATACATTTCAGGGTGCCATGCTCACTCTCAACCCCCTGGCTGGTTGCCGTTGGCGATTCCAAGCCCTGACATGGAGGGAGAGGTGCAGAGGCAGATGGACCCGGATCATCCATTATCTGAGGCTGTTGCTGGTCCCTGGAACTTGCTGTCTGGCTGGCAAATCTCCTCTCATTATCAAACTTTTCTCCACTTTTATCTTTCAGCTTTTCCAATAATAAAGATTGTTCCTTTACCTTTTCCTCCAATTCCTGCAACTCAGGCTTCATGGCCAAACGATTTTTACTCCAGGCCTGGAAATACTTGATTTTGAAGGATTTGTGTTCAGCCTTTAAAATTTTAAGTTTTTCTTCAGCTCTTCCAATCGCCCTAAAACGATCAATGCTCTTCTGACTGAAGACATTTGCATCCACAGCAGGGCCTGGACCTACAGACAGATCCTCCACCTCCTCCTCACTAGGCCCCGTATCATCAGGGGGATCCGTCCCGGGGCCTCCCCCAGGATCAGGCATTATTCCTGGGCCAAGCTAGCAGGCAAGGCCCAGGCTTGAAAAAGGTTGGATCTCTCAGAGAGCTCCTTGGGTGTGTCCTCCTCCTTCTTCCCACTGATCACCAATGTAAGGGACATTCTTCTCACTGATCACCAATGTAAGGGACATTCTTCTCACTGATCACCAATGTAAGGGACATTCTTCTCACTGATCACCAATGTAAGGAACATTCTTCTCACTGATCACCAATGTAAGGGACATTCTTCTCACTGATCACCAATGTAAGGGACATTCTTCTCACTGATCACCAATGTAAGGGACATTCTTCCCATTGATCACCAATGTAAGGAACATTCTTCTCACTGATCACCAATGTAAGGGACATTCTTCTCACTGATCACCAATGTAAGGGACATTCTTCTCACTGATCACCAATGTAAGGGACATTCTTCCCACTGACCACCAATGTAAGGAACATTCTTCCCACTGATCACCAATGTAAGGGACATTCTTCTCACTGATCACCAATGTAAGGGACATTCTTCTCACTGATCACCAATGTAAGGGACATTCTTCCCATTGATCACCAATGTAAGGAACATTCTTCTCACTGATCACCAATGTAAGGGACATTCTTCTCACTGATCACCAATGTAAGGAACATTCTTCCCACTGATCACCAATGTAAGGGACATTCTTCTCACTGATCACCAATGTAAGGAACATTCTTCCCACTGATCACCAATGTAAGGGACATTCTTCCCACTGATCACCAATGTAAGGAGCATTCTTCTCACTGATCACCAATGTAAGGAACATTCTTCTCACTGATCACCAATGCAAGGGACATTCTTCCCACTGATCACCAATGCAAGGGACATTCTTCCCACTGATCACCAATGTAAGGAACATTCTTCCCACTGATCACCAATGTAAGGAACATTCTTCCACTGATCACCAATGTAAGGAACATTCTTCCCACTGATCACCAATGTAAGGAACATTCTTCCCACTGATCACCAATGTAAGGAGCATTCTTCCCACTGATCACCAATGTAAGGAACATTCTTCTCACTGATCACCAATGTAAGGAACATTCTTCTCACTGATCACCAATGTAAGGGACATTCTTCTCACTGATCACCAATGTAAGGGACATTCTTCTCACTGATCACCAATGTAAGGGACATTCTTCTCACTAATCACCAATGTAAGGGACATTCTTCCCACTGATCACCAATGTAAGGAACATTCTTCTCACTGATCACCAATGTAAGGAACATTCTTCTCACTGATCATCACCAATGTAAGGGACATTCTTCCCACTGATCACCAATGTAAGGGACATTCTTCTCACTGATCACCAATGTAAGGGACATTCTTCTCACTGATCACCAATGTAAGGGACATTCTTCTCACTGATCACCAATGTAAGGGACATTCTTCTCACTGATCACCAATGTAAGGGACATTCTTCCCACTGATCACCAATGTAAGGGACATTCTTCTCACTGATCACCAATGTAAGGGACATTCTTCTCACTGATCACCAATGTAAGGGACATTCTTCTCACTGATCACCAATGTAAGGGACATTCTTCTCACTGATCACCAATGTAAGGGACATTCTTCCCACTGATCACCAATGTAAGGGACATTCTCAGTGATGTCACCGGTCTCTAGTGATTGGATAGGCTGCATTCTCAGTGATGTCACCGCTCTCTAGTGATTGGATAGGCTGCATTCTCAGTGATGTCACCGCTCTCTAGTGAATGGATAGGCTGCGCTCTCAGTGATGTCACCGTTCTCTAGTGAGTGGATAGGCTGCGTTCTCAGTGATGTCACTGCTCTCTAGTGAGTGGATAGGCTGCATTCTCAGTGATGTCACCGGTCTCTAGTGATTGGATAGGCTGCGCTCTCAGTGATGTCACCGCTCTCTAGTGAGTGGATAGGCTGCGTTCTCAGTGATGTCACCAGTTTCTAGTGAATGGATAGGCTGCATTCTCAGTGATGTCACCGCTCTCTAGTGAATGGATAGGCTGCATTCTCAGTGATGTCACCGCTCTCTAGTGAATGGATAGGCTGCATTCTCAGTGATGTCACCGCTCTCTAGTGATTGGATAGGCTGCATTCCCAGTGATGTCATTATTCTCTAGTGATTGGATAGGCTGCGTTCTCAGTGATGTCACCAGTTTCTAGTGAATGGATAGGCTGCATTCTCAGTGATGTCACCGCTCTCTAGTGAATGGATAGGCTGCATTCTCAGTGATGTCACCGCTCTCTAGTGAATGGATAGGCTGCATTCTCAGTGATGTCACCGCTCTCTAGTGATTGGATAGGCTGCATTTTCAGTGATGTCACCGCTCTCTAGTGATTGGATAGGCTGCATTCTCAGTGATGTCATTATTCTCTAATGAATGGATGAGCGTGTTTGCTGTAATAATGGTTTAGCGTTAATTGAAGGATTACACTAGACCTCTTGCTATGCTCTCAGCTGTTTCTTATCCCGGGTAAACAATCTGAGTGTATTTTGAGCTTCGGAATTCTTGTTTCTTCTGTTGCAGATCCCGAAAACACATTCTGGAGATCTGATAAGTGTTTACATGAATACAAAGCACGAGGAAAACAAACAGAGCGCGGAGCCGGGGATGTGATGGAGCACAAAACAAAAAGAAAAAAAAAAAACCCTATAAAACAAACAGCATTCATCAGTGGCGCGGCGCGGCGTGTTCTGTGCTCGCCGTCAGCTGCAATCCCTCCGATTATTCCCAGCTGACGCCTTATACAAAGTGTCATCTGTGGGAAGTGACACGGAGGGTGCTACACGCCACAAATGTGTACACACCATGCAGACGCGCTCTGACAGCCGCCGGTAACAGACACCATTTACCGGGGCGCGGCCGAGCTCGCCGCAATCCATTTCTCAGTGTCGCGCTGTTTATTTATTTACACTGGAAATGAACCCGGAGAATGAAAAGGCATTAAACTTTAAAAATCTGATTTCCTATCTGGAATATTATAAACGAGGTCTTGTTCTAGCGACGCCACCGGTCTAACCAAGCGTGCCGCGGGAAAGTACTGAGACATCATTAAAGGGGCACCCCGCTACCAATCAAAGCTAGGTGGGCACTGGCAGGAGGAATCTGAGTTTTTTTAACCCCTTAATCGTCGCATCCAGTTTTCGGGGTTACAGAGAGAGAGGGGCGATGTTAGTTCCTCTCTCTCTCTCTGTACAGGGAAGCCATCACCGCCGGCCGCCTTGATTCCGGGGCTCCGTGATGGAAGGCGGCGGCATCACTGGGTGGGGGGGGGGGTCGAGACCCCCTTCCACTACCCGCAGAAGTGATCGAGTGGCTAATTAGCCACTTGGATCACTTCTGCATTAGTGGGAGTTGCCGACTGAAGAACGTCCGATGTGCAATCCAAATCCATGTGCAATCCAAATTTAATTGAAAACAAAAATTGTCACTTTTCTCCTGCCAGTAAGAGGAAAAGGTTGCCAGCAAAAAAATATGTCTGCGACACTCGGCTAGGAACAGCGCATGTGCAGCTCGGGCCTTGAGCCAGCCGAGACCATCCAAGTGCGCTCGGGCGGTATCGGCGGGTCTGGTGAAGGCGGTGTCTGAGCGTTTCGTGTGATGTCATAGTGCAAGGGAGCCGAGCGGAGCGCCAGGAGCCTCGTGGGTTGTCAACAGAAAATAAAATAAGAAACATGCTTTTTGCCTTAACCGCTTAAGGACCGCCTCCTGCACATATACATCGGCAGAATGGCACGGCTGGCACAAGCACGTAAAGGTAAGTCCTCTTTAAGTGCCCAGCCGTGGGTCGCGGGCGCGCGCTCGCGCCCCGGTCCGAAGCGACCCGGCACGCTCGCGACCCGGTCCGAAGCTCCGTGACCATGGGACCCGCGGACCCGATCGCCGCTGGAGTCCCGTGATCGGTCCCCGGAGCTGAAGAACGGGGAGAGGTGAGTGTAAACACAGCTTCCCCGTTTTTCACTGTGGCGCTGTCATCGATCGTGTGTTCCCTTTTATAGGGAAACACGATCAATGACGTCACACCTACAGCCACACCCCCCTACAGTTAGAAACACAGATGAGGTCACACATAACCCTTCAGCGCCCCCTTGTGGTTAACTCCCAAACTGCAATTGCCATTTTCACAGTAAACAATGCATTTCTAATGCATTTGTTGCTGTGAAAATGACAATGGTCCCAAAAATGTGTCAAAATTGTCCGATGTGTCCGCCATAATGTCGCAGTCGTGAAAAAAATCGCTGATCGCCGCTATTAGTAGTAAAAAAAAAAAAATTATAAAAATACAATAAAACTATCCACTATTTTGTAAACACTATAAATTTAGCGCAAACCAATCGATAAACGCTTATTGCGATTTTTTTTACCAAAAATAGGTAGAAGAATACGTATCGGCCTAAACTGAGGAAAAAAATATTATATATGTTTTTGGGGGATATTTATTATAGCAAAAGGTAAAAAATATTGCATTTTTTTCAAAATTGTCGCTCTATTTGTGTTTATAGCGCAAAAATAAAAACCGCAGAGGTGATCAAATACCACCAAAAGAAAGCTCTATTTGTGGGAAAAAAAGGACGTCAATTTTGTTTGGGAGCCACGTCGCACGACCGCGCAATTGTCTGTTAAAGCGACGCAGTGCCGAATCACAAAAACTGGCCAGGTCCTTTAGGTGCCTAAAGGTCTGGGTCTTAAGTGGCTAATATCTACCTTATAAAATCACATTGCTAATTGCATATTGAACTTATTTGTAGCCTAAATACTGGAATTTGCATTTAAAACTTTAATTTTGTATCTGCCAGTAAAAACTTGGCTGTGCCAGTAACTTTTGGGTGCCGTGTCAGTAAATTTCAATCTGGTAGGTTGGCCACACTGCATGCAATACCACATGTGGCCAGAGGTGGGGGGGGCGCCGGAGAGCCTCGGAAATACTCGGGAATGGCTTGGCTGAACTCGGGAACTGAGTATTTCCACATCTTTCTGAGTGATTCCAAGTATTTCCGAACCGTATTTCCGAGTGTCACCGGCGCCCCCCTGCACCCCTGGCTAAATGCGGTACTGCACACCCCTTTGGCTTGAATTCTGCTCATTTTGCGAGACGACATTCGCAAACCGAGTCAGGGATTAAAAAAAAAAAAAAAAAAAGTTGCTCGTCTTTAAAGACGCTCGTTAACCGCGTTACTCGTTATCCAAGGTTCTACTGTAGCATGTGCAAAACACATACATCTGGAGTATCTCACGTTAGACATCTGACAATTCGGACATTTGGACATCACCCAAATTTTCAGGGCCAGATTCACAGTGAGAGTACGCCGGCGTATCTACTGATACTCCGGCGTACTTTCAAATTTCCCGCGTCGTATCTTTAGTTTGAATCCTCAAACCAAGATACGACGGCTTCTGGCCTCTATACGACAGGCGTACGGCTTCGTACGCCTTCGGATTGTAGGTGCGATACTTTGGCGCCCGCTGGGTGGAGTTTGCGTCGTTTTCCGCGTCGGGTATGCAAATTAGCTTTTTCCGTCGTTCCACGAAGGTACGCGCGGCCGTCGAATTCTCTTACGTCGTCGCTAGTCGGCTTTTCCCGGCGTATAGTTAAAGCTGCTATTTCGTGGCGTATAGATAGACTTGCCATGTTAAAGTATGGCCGTCGTTCCCGCGTCGATTTTTTTTTGCGTAAGTCGTCCGTGAATAGGAAAGGACGTAACTCACGTCTACGTTCAAAAAATTACGTCGGTGCAACGTCATTTCGCGCAGAGCACAATTTTGAAACGGAGCATGCGCATTTCAATCGGCGCGGGGACGCGCTTCATTTAAATGAATCACGCCCCCTACCCGCCCAATTCTAAATACGCGCCGAGAAATACACTACGCCGCCGTAACTTACGGCGCGAAATCTTCCTGGATTCGAAATTCCGCCAGGTAAGATACGGCGGCGTAGCGTATCTCTGATACGCTGCGCCAGGGCAATTCTTTGTGAATCTGGCCCCAAGTTTCCAAGAAATGGATCATATTATTTTCTACACAAACAATTCCAAGAAGAAGTTGTTTTCAGGGACATTATTATGCAATACAGGGGTCTGAAAAGAATTAAAACTAAAGGTTACAACATAACAACACTCACACTCAATACACATTTACAGAAGATTCAACTTAAAGCATCACTCACGCATGCGCACTTATTCCTCCTCACAGGGGCGGATCAGGGACAGCCAGGCTGGGGAGGACAGGGCTAGAAGATGCTGGACGTCCTGCAGCCAGGAAATGAGGTGGGCTCTATCTGCCTTGATGCAACTTCTAATGCACATTTTGAGAAAATTGGGCCAACTTTACTGTTTTTTTTTTAATTATTATTTATTTTTTTATTCAAAAAGTGTATTTTTCCCCCCAAAAATTGTGTTTGTGAGACCTCTGCGCAAATACGGTGCGACATAAAATATTGCAACGATTGCCTTTTTATTCTCTAGGGTCTCTGCTAAAAATATATATTCTGTATCATGGGGGGGGGCCATGATAATCTTGCATTACATCCATGGGCGTCGACTGAAACTTTTTCAGGGGGGGGCGCTTCGGGAACGGCGATACACAGTCGCATTTCACATGGCCAGCTGGCAGTGTGAAATAGCTCTTGAGATAATTCAGCTTCACTCCATGCCCATATAAATATAGCCTAGAGAATGTACAGACCCCCCTTCAGCACAGATGGACCCCCCCTTCAGCACAGACCCCTCCATTCAGCACAGATGGACCCCCCTTCAGCACAGACCCCCCATTCTGCACAGACCCCTCCATTCAGCACAGACGGACCCCCCATTCTGCACAGACCCCTCCATTCAGCACAGATGGACCCCCCATTCTGCACAGACCCCCCCATTCTGCACAGACCCCTCCATTCAGCACAGATGGACCCCCCTTCAGCACAGACCCCCCCATTCCACACAGGCCCCTTAATTCAGCACAGACCCCCCTTCAGCACAGATGGACCCCCTTTAAGCACAGACCCCCCCTTCAGCACATACCCCCCTTCAGACAGCCCACAACCGCGAGACTCTTCAACACCTTCTCGATTTTCCAGGGGGGGTCAATTGCCCCCCCTTTCCCTATGGAGCGGACACCCATGATTACATCATACTTGCCAACTGTCCTGGATTTGCTGGGACAGTCATACTTTTTACTAAGCTGTCCCGGGATAGCTGTGTCCCAGACTGGTCCCAGAACCTTAATATGTTCACCTTAATGCAATCTATGCATTAAGGTGAAAAAACATCTGATGATGCCGGACTGGTGTGTGTTTTTTATAGGGCAGGGCAGCTGTAACCAACACCTCCAATCTCATCTCATTGATTGGACTCCAGTTGGCTGACACCTCACTCCAATTAGCTCTTGGAGATGTCATTAGTCTAGCAGGGATCCTCAAACTACGGCCCTCCAGCTGTTGCGGAACTACAAGTCCCATGAGGCATTGTAAAACTCTGACATTCACAGACATGACTAGGCATGATGGGAATTGTAGTTCCTGAACAACTGGAGGGCTGTAGTTTGAAGACCCATGGTCTAGGGCAGGGGTCTCCAAACTGCGGCCCGAGGGCCAGATGTGGCCCTTTGCTAGCCTTTATCCGGCCCTTGGGTCACAATTCCTCCCACTGACATAAGGCACTATTCCTCCCATTAACACCAACAATGGGGCACTATATTAGCCACTGATACCAATGATGAGATACTATTCCTCCTACTAATTGAGGGAATACTCCTCTTCCTATTGACCACCAACCCTGAGGCCATATTTGTTCTCACTGATGCCGGGCCCGTGACATTTTCTTCCCTTGCTGGCCCCAATCCGGCCCTTCTAAAGTCTGAAGGGCAATAAAGTGGCCCTTTGTTTGAAAAGTTTGGCGACCCTTGGTCTAGGGGTTCACATACTTTTTCCATCTGCAGTGTGAATGTTTACACGGTGTGTTCAATAAAAACATGGTAACCTTTAATTCTTTGTGTGTTATTAGTTTAAACCGACCGTGATTGGCTTTTGTTGTGACTTAGATGAAGATCAGATCACATTTTATGACAAATTTGTGCAGAAATCCATATCATTCCAAAAGGGTTCACATACTTTTTATTGCAACTGTATATGCAGATTACCTTTGTATGGAAGGGTAATTAGTGCTCCTGAGAAATGAAGAAAACATTTGCTGAGATCCCACATTGCATCGTCTCTCATTCGTAGTTAGGAGAGTCAGCAGCGTCTCCCAGACTTGGAATAGGCGGGAGGATGCAATTTCTGCATTTAGCTGGGAATGAGCTCCCTGTCCTCTAGATGAACACTGCCCCTAGTGGACACCAGAGCATTGCAGCCATAGAGCTGATTAAACGAAACATTGTGATGTACGGTATCATCGCCGCCTTAACCACTTGGGCCCAGATTCACAGCGGAGATACGACGGAGTATCTCAGATACGCCGTCGTATCTCTCAGAGTATCTATGCGACTGTGTCATAGAATCAGTTACACATAGATATCCCTAAGATCCGACAGGTGTAATTGTTTTACACTGTCGGATCTTAGGATGCAGTACCGCGGCCGCCGCTGGGGGGAGTTTGCGTCGTAAACCAGCGTCGGGTATGCAAATTAGGAGTTACAGCGATCCACGACGGATTTTCGCGTTCCCTACGTCGCCGCTAGTCTAGTTTCCCGTCGCAAAGTTAGTCGTCGTTTTGGGTGCCCTAACTTTACACAGCAATCGTATTGTTGTCTAAAGTATGGCCGTCGTTCCCACGTCGAAATTTAAAATTTCACGTCGTTTGCGTAACACGTCCGGGAATACGGAAGTACGCTACGCACGTCGCCGATCGCAAAAATGACGTCAGTTCGCGCAAAGCACGGCGGGAGTTACGAAACGGAGCATGCGCAGTAGGTTTGTACCCGCCCATTCGATTTGGACCGCCTTGCGCCGGACGTATTTACGATACACCGCCGCAAGTTTCCAGGTAAGTGCTTTGTGGATCGGGCACTAAAACTGAAAACTTGCGGCGGTGTAACGTAAACGGCTTACGTTACACGGGCACAATTGTACCTGAATCTGGCCCTTGGTTCCCGGAGACTTTCCTCCCTTGAGTCACGGAGCTTTATTTTTTTTTTTCTGTCTCAGATCCACGCCCTTATATATCTTTTAGGTTTTGTAGTCTGCATCTACATCATCACACCTCGCGTCGGGACCGATAGAAGTTTCATTTGATAGCAGATTTGGATACTTTTATATTATTTTATGCATTTTAACCACTTAAGCCCCGGACCATTATGCAGGTTAAGGACCTTGCCCCTTGTTGCGATTCCGCACTGCGTCGCCTTAACTGTTAATTGCTCGGTCGTGCGACGTGGCTCCCAAACAATATTTACGTCCTTTTTTTCCCACAAATAGAGATTTCTTTTGGTGGTATTTGATCAACTCTGCGGTTTTATTTTTTTTGAACTATAAACAAAAATAGAGCGACATTTTTATTAATATTTTTCTTTTACTACTAATGGCAGCGATCAGCGATTTTTTTTTCGTGACTGCGACATTATGGCGGACACATCGGACAATTTTGACACTATTTTGGGACCATTGTCATTTTCACATCCAAAAGTGCTATAAAAATGCACTGATTACTGTGAAAATTACAATGGCAGTGAAGGGGTTAACCACTAGGTGGTGCTGTAGGGGTTAAGTGTGTCCTAGGGAGTGATTCTTACTGTAGGGGGCGTGGCTGTAGGCGTGGCACCACTGATCGTCGTTCCCTATAACAGGGAACAGACGATCACTGACACTGCCACACAGAACGGGGAAGGTTTGTTTACACTTTCCTCTCCCCGTTCTTCAGCTCCTGTGACCCGATCGCGGGACACCGGCCGCGATCGGTTTCCGCGGGTCTCGCGGGCGCGGCCGGTGTTCCGCCTATCACAGGACACGCTGAGGAGAAGGCGCGGCTTTCAAATCATGGACGCTCGCAGCAGACGGAGACTGTCACCGGCCTGGAAGTCAGAATCAGCAAAACGTGAGTGTTGGCACTGTTGGCACAGTGGGGGCAAGTGATGGCACAGTGGGGGCAAGTGATGGCACAGTGAAGGGAAGTTATGGCACAGTGGGGGCAAGTGATGGCACAGTGGGGGCAAGTGATGGCACAGTGGAGGCAAGTGATGGCACAGTGGGGGCAAGTGATGGCACAGTGGGGGCAAGTGATGGCACAGTGGGGGCAAGTGATGGCACAGTGGGGGCAAGTGATGGCACAGTGGGGGCAAGTGATGGCACAGTGGGGGCAAGTGATGGCACAGTGGGGGCAAGTGATGGCACAGTGGGGGCAAGTGATGGCACAGTGGGGGCAAGTGATGGCACAGTGGGGGCAAGTGATGGCACAGTGGAGGCAAGTGATGGCACAGTGGGGGCAAGTGATGGCACAGTGGGGGCAAGTGATGGCACAGTGGGGGAAAGTGATGGCACAGTGGGGGCAAGTGATGGCACAGTGGGGGAAAGTGATGGCACAGTGGGGGCAAGTGATGGCACAGTGGGACAAGTGATGGCACAGTGGGGGCAAGTGATGGCACAGTGGGGGCAAGTGATGGCACAGTGGGAGCAAGTGATGGCACAGTGGGGCAAGTGATGGCACAGTGGAGGCAAGTGATGGCACAGTGGGGGCAAGTGATGGCACAGTGGGGGCAAGTGATGGCACAGTGGGGGCAAGTGATGGCACAGTGGGGGCAAGTGATGGCACAGTGGGGGCAAGTGATGGCACAGTGGGGGCAAGTGATGGCACAGTGGGGCAAGTGATGGCACAGTGGGGGCAAGTGATGGCACAGTGGGGCAAGTGATGGCACAGTGGGGGAAAGTGATGGCACAGTGGGGGCAAGTGATGGCACAGTGGGGGCAAGTGATGGCACAGTGGGGGCAAGTGATGGCACAGTGGGGGCAAGTGATGGCACAGTGGGGGCAAGTGATGGCACAGTGGGGGCAAGTGATGGCACAGTGGGGCAAGTGATGGCACAGTGGGGCAAGTGATGGCACAGTGGGGGCAAGTGATGGCACAGTGGGGGCAAGTGATGGCACAGTGGGGGCAAGTGATGGCACAGTGGAGGCAAGTGATGGCACAGTGGGGGCAAGTGATGGCACAGTGGGGGCAAGTGATGGCACAGTGGGGGCAAGTGATGGCACAGTGGGGGCAAGTGATGGCACAGTGGGGGCAAGTGATGGCACAGTGGGGGCAAGTGATGGCACAGTGGGGCAAGTGATGGCACAGTGGGGGCAAGTGATGTAATGTAATGACACAGTGAGATTTGAAAAAAGCCTGTTTCTATCAGCGGTCCTGGCTACCCCTCAGCTTCCAGAAAGACTAGTAGGAAGGGGGTCGTCTTATACGGTGAGTATATCCCAAAAGCAACATTTTTACTGGAAAATTAGGGGGTCGTCTTATACGCCGGCAAATACGGTATGTATAACATTTTATATAATATTTGTATGTATTGTAGCAAAAAAGTGAATGTTTGCGCCTTATGCCCCGTACACACCATCACTTTATGTGATGAAAAAAAATGACGTTTTCAAAAACGTCACTTTAATTGACTGTGTGTGGGGGAAAACGTCGTTTTATGTCTTGTAAAAAACGACCAAAAAAAATTCAAGCATGCTTCAATTTTATGTCGTTTTTCAAAAGTGCACTTTTTACTTCACAGAAATTGACCGTGTGTAGCAAAAAACTTCGTTTTCTAAGACGTTTTTTCATCCACGCATGCCCAGAAGCTACTTATGAAGCGAGCTTCAATGGAAAAAGTGGTGAGAACGTAACCTCACTTTGCAAGAACATTGTGAGAAAACGATGGTGTGTAGGCAACTTCCTCTTTGAAAATTGAAGTTTCAAAAACGTCATTTTTTACTTCACAGAAAGTGTCGTTTTTTTTCATCACATAAAGTGATGGTGTGTACAGGGCATCACTGTAGAAGAGCTTGATTCCTCTTTCAATGTTACATTGTGACGCACGCAAGAAAAAAATGATCTTTTTTGCAGAAACTGTTCTGCCGCGTACAGACGGTCGTTTTTTGTGATGAAAAAAAACGACGTTTTAAAAAACGTCATTTAAAATGATCGTGTGTGGGCAAAACGTCGTTTTATGTCTTCAAAAAAACGACCAAAAAAAAATTCCAACATGCTCGAATTTTTTGTGTCGTTTTTCAAAATGTCGTTTTTTGTTTCACAGAAATTGACCGTGTGTACCAAAAAACGACGTTTCAAACGACGTTTTTAAACCCGCGCATGCCCAGAAGCTAGTTATGAAGTGAGCTTCAATGGAAAAAAGTGGTGAAACGTAACCTCGCTTTGCTAGAGCACTGTGAAAAAATGATGGTGTGTAGGCAACATCGTTTTTGAAAATGATGTTTCAAAAACGTCGTTTTATTTCATGATTTAAAACGTCGTTTTGTTTCATCACAAAAAACGACCGTCTGTACGCGGCATTCGTGTGACATTCAGATAAGATCAAATTGGGTTGAGGACACAAAGTAGCACAATGGCCACTTTTTGTAATCAGCAACATTCTGAATGACACTCCTCTATGGAGCATTTGATGCAGTTGTCATTCAGACATCATTGTTAGAAGCCGGAAAGTATAAATTGAATATTACATATGATATGTGTATATAATCACAGTATATACGTTGTGTGTGTGTATATATATACACACAAGCACAGTGAGGCCCCGTACACACCATAGAATCCATCCGCAGATAAATCCCAGCAAATGGGTTTCAGCGGATAGATCCTATGGTGTGTACACGCCAGCGGATCTTTTTCCGCGGATATTTATCCCCTGGGATGGATTCCAGCAGATCGAATATTTGCTGACATGCACAACATATCCATCTGCTGGAGTCCATCCCAACGGATGGATCCGCTGGTCTGTACAGACTCACCGAATCCATCCGTCCGAAGGGATCCCCCGCATGCGTCGTAATGATTCAACGCATGCGTGGGATTCCTTATATGACAGCGTCGCGCACGTCGCCGCGTCATAATCGCGGCGACGGCGCGACACGTCATCGCCAGAGGATTTCGGCGCGGATTTCAATGCGATGGTGAGTACACTCCATCGCATTAAAATCTGCTGAAATCCTCGAGAGGATTTATCCGCGGAAACGGTCCGCTGGACCGTATCCGCGGATAAATCCTCCCGTGTGTATGGGGCCTTAATGTTGTAATTACATACAGTACATATCAATTACTATAATACATTTTAAAATTAAAAATAAATATGTGTGTATTTATTTATTTAATATATATTAAAAAAAAATGTTATATGGATATACTGTATATATGTATATGTGTGTTTATTATAAATGTAATTAAATAAAATGTAATATATATATACACACACACACGCACAGTATATGTTGTGATTACATACAGTACATATCAATTACTATAATACATTTAAAAATAAATAGGTAATTAACTATGTGTGTATTTATTTATTTATTATATAAAAAAAATGAAATTAAATGTTATATGGATATACTGTATATATATATATATATATATATATATATATATATATATATATATATATATATATATATATATATACACATTTTAAAATTAAAAATAAATATGTGTGTATTTATTTATTTAATATAAAAAAAAATTAATGTTATATGGATATACTGTATATATGTATATGTGTGTTTATTATAAATGTAATTAAATAAAATGTAATATATATATATATATATATATATATATATATATATATATATATATATATATACACACACACACAGAAGCACAGTATATGTTGTGATTACATACAATTACTATAATACATTTTAAAATTAAAAAATAAATATGTGTGTATTTATTTATTTAATATAAAAAAATGAAATTAAATGTTATATGGATATACTGTATATATGTATATGTGTGTTTATTACAACTGTAATTAAATAAAATGTAATTAATATATATATATATATACACAAGCACAGTATATGTTGTGATTACATACAGTACATATCAATTACTATAATAAATTTAAAAATAAATAGATAATTAAATATGTGTGTATTTATTTATTTATTTGTTGTATAAAAAAATGAAATGAAATGCTATATGGATATACTGTATATATATATATATATATATATATATATATATATATATATATATATATATATATATATATATATATATATATATATACATATATATATATATATATATATATTTAAATAAAATGTTATTATAAATGTAATTAAATAAAATGTAACAAAAATGTAGGAATATATATATATATATATATATATATATATATATATATATATATATATATATATATACACATATAATATAATTTTTTATATATTAAATAAATACACACATATTAAAAAAAAATATATTTTAAATGTGTTATAGTACATTCACTTTAATATATATATATATATATATATATATATATATATATATATATATATATATATATATATATATATGTATTTTTTTTCTTTTTTTAGAGACCTGATCTAGTCCCCTCCCTTCCCCCAACAGCAACATTTTTACATAATTTTTTTTATTTATTTATTTTTTATTTTTGACTAAGTAACCTTATTGTGAATTACATAGCCATTCATCTTAAGTCTATATCCATATGTAGGAGAATCTGAGTATATATTTAGACCAATGTAATGTTTTTATTATCTGAATAACATATTTCGATGTCAGTCCTGTGGCCCCCCAGGGGCAGCAGTACATATAGCCATTTGCGGCGTGTCATCATTTACATGTAAATTAACCCGCCGATGTCTTCCGTCGCAGCCATAAAAAGATGCTACATGTTCCCAGCTGTCCCTGGCAGCCCCCGCCCCCCGTTTTAGGAGGGGGATTTCCAAGAATTGTACCTTGTTTCCCCAAAAATCTAACAATAAAGTGCATCTCTGCACAATTCCTTTTTTTTTTTACTTTTGAGAGGAGACGTGTTAGACCCTCTGTCAGGTATATTACTGTCTGTGTCCCCCCCAATCAGGGATATTCACCCCTCTTTTTATTTTGGCACTGGTGACTATTGTCAGAGAAAGAAAGTGAGGGGAGATCCAAATTTTTAGAGCTGTCCCCAGGATAAAAAGTAAAGGGGGAATGTTCCAGGGGAACTCCTAATCTTGGGCATAAAATGTGCAAATTTCAACTTGCACCCAGTGGCCCAGATTCAAAAAGCAATTGCGTCTGCGTAACCATAGTTACGCAGCGCAATTGCTTACTTGCGCCGGCGTATCGAATGCTCCTGATTCAGGTAGCTCGATACGCCGACTGTAGCCTAAGATATGCCTGGCATAAGGCTCTTATGCCGTCATATCTTAGGCTGCATTCTTACGCAGGCCGCTAGGTGGCGTTCCCGTAGTGGTCAGCGTATAGTATGCAAATTGCATACTAACGCCGATTCACAACCCTACGCACGCAGTTTACGTATTTTCCGTTCGTCGGGTTCCGCGTAAGGCTGCTCCTGCTATTAGCAGGGGCAGCCAATGCTACGTATACCCGTCGTTCCCGCGGCGCGAATTTAAAATTTAACGTCGTTTGCGTAAGTGAATCGTGAATGGCGCTGGATGGCATTTACGTTCATTTTTAAGCAAATGACGTCCTTGCGACATCATTTGCCGCAATGCACGTCGGGAAAGTTTCCCGACGGAGCATGCGCACTACGTTCGGCGCGGGAACGCGCCTGATTTAAATGATCCACGCCCCCTACAGGATCATTTAAATTACGCGCCCTTGCGCCGGACAGTTTTAAGGAGCGCCCGCGCGAATTACGTAGCTACTGCTTCATGAATGAAGCGTAGCGCAGATAATTTGCGTAGGCGCAGGGTAAAAACGGTACGCTGCGCCTCCGTAAGAAGTGCGCAGCGGTACCTGAATCTACCCCAGTGTTTGAAATCATGGAACATGTCAGCGTCCTACAATGCCAACGGGGGGATTCATTGGCTGTCAGACCTTCCTGGAGACACATGAAAAACTGGTCATCTGCCTCATCATGGTCATTGCTTCCAGCATTTCTTCTTTGCCCCCCACACCCTTTTTTGACACCCCCCCCCCCCCCCCCCCACAAGTTCAATCAAGCACCAGAATGTGGTCAAATGTGAAATGGAAACTGGGAAATAAGTTGACAGCATCAATAAAGTTTTTTAAAAAAATGAAATTAAAGTGGTATGATAATGGAGAAAAAAAAACAAAGGGCTTGAAAAAGTAGTGCCCATGAGCTGAAACGCGTAGCCCCGTGACGCCATTTCCACCCCGTTGTACGTTCCAGCATGGTTTCGAAAGTTGTGACGCCATCTTCTCGGAAAACAACGGGTAACGCCGCGCATGGAGGAACGAGCTGGCATCTGTTTTTAACATGTGAGTTGCCAATTGCGGGTTTACATGAAATCGTGTCCTAATACTACACTTAGTAGGCGCTTCCCGTTCAAGCTGCTTATCACCTTTATCAATAAAGATTGCATATTCAATGGTGGTGCCAGCTTTTCCTTTTGCCTATTGAAGATTCGAGATTTACAGCGACCTTTGAGGCTGGGGGCGGTGGCTTTGAAGCTGAGGATGATTTACGGAGGTGGGAGCTCGGAGCTTGTAAGGAGGTGCTGGCAGGGCGCCTGCGAATATTTTAGTGTGAGTTACAGGCTGCCCAGGATAGGAAGGGGTTAACTGTATTTCCCTGGGCTCTTGCTTTGGCGGGCTCCCGCTGGGCTCCCCGTGCTCATAAATTCAGGAGGGAGGGTCCAGCCACGTGGGAAGCAGGAAAGGCTGAGAGCTGATATGTAACCCCCATCCTCCAGCAACCACCTGCCAGGGAGGTCCTGCCCCTCTCCGCCTTCATCTGTTCTTCTGTCCTGACTGTCATCACTGAAGATCGCCTTCCTGAGGAGTTTGCCGGCGTGCCTGGGGCGGCTGAGACCTGTAGTCCACCCTGCCACTGTGGACGCTGCTGTATATGGACTCTGGCATGTGCAGGTATGCTGGGGCAGCCACAAGCCTGAGTTAGCGATTAGTATAAGGAAAAGACTGGGCGTTTGTTTTTAGAACTGTTATACTGAGTGTTTCCAGGAAAGCTTTTGAAACTTTGTCCTAGCCTGGTCTGAAGTTACTTAAAGGGGTGCCTGGCGGTAATGGCGTATGGAAGAACAGGGCCTCTGACGCACACACACAGGGGTGAAGTGATGACTTGGCATTGTTGAGAGCCACAAGGACAAGAGAAGGATGATATGACACCCAGACAGCAGGAGATCTGTACCGGCAGGGCTGGTGCAAGGATTTTTGACACCCTAGGCAAAGCCTAATTTTGCCCTCCCCTTAGCTCCACCCCCTTTGCCCTGCCCATGTATACCCCACCTTTTTAATGAAGCGCCCATCAAATGCTGCCTCACCCGAGCCCATCAATGCAGCCTACAAGTGCCCATCAGTGCAGCCTCACTAGGGTCCATCAATGCAGCCTCACCAGCGCCCATTAATGCAGCCTACGAGTGCCCATCAATGCAGCCTAAAAGTGCCCATCAATGCAGCCTCACCAGCGCCCATCAAATGCAGCCTACCAGCGCCCGTCAATGCAGCCTACCAGCGCCCATCAATGCAGCCTCACCAGTGCCCATCAATGAATGTTTGCTTGCTTCCATTTATTCAGGAGTCGGGACACAGACACAGTCCTCCGCCGCCGCTGCGCCTCTGATACTATGTGCCAATGGAGCGGCGGCTGCCTGCTGATGCGGAAACTTAGCTGCTTGCTGCAGAAAGAAGAGAGTAGGAACACCAGTGGCCCGGCACCCTAGGGAGCAGTGTGCCCTGGGCGGCTGCCTAGGTTGCCTAGTGGCAGCACCGGATCTGCTGGCAGGGGTGGCGAGTCTCATGTAGTGTGGGAGAACAGTTCATAGCTGACCTGCAGAGCATTCAGTGCCCCAGCAACCAGGACCAGACCGGAGTGCCAGAGATTCCAAGGACTTAGCTGCATGGAGTTCATTATGTGTGGGCAGGGGGTCCACGCTGGTTCCAAGCTGAAGAACACTCTGGTGTCTCCTTCAAAATGTCGTGTTCTTAGCAGGAGTATGTATGGTGGGCAGTGGCTGCTGGTGGGCTCTTCTTTTGGGGGGGCGGCAAACAACCAACGCCCAGCTTACATTGGCCCATGAATGTGTATTTTGCCTTTGAGATAGGAACCTTAGATTGTAAGTTCTTTGAGGGAGTCCTGTGAATGTACAGTATGTAAAGCACTATATAAATGCCACTTTACCATAGGTGTGCGAAGCCTATTGCATGAGGATCTGCACCCCAAAGCTCAAGCAAACATGCGTGTGTGTGAATGTCATTAGGATATTGGACGGTGTCAGTAGGGCAGTGGACGGTGTCAGTAGTGCAGTGGATGGTGTCAGTAGTGCAGTGGATGGTGACAGTAGGGCAGTGGACGGTGTCAGTAGAGCAGTGGAATGTGTCAGTTGGGCAGTGGACGGTGTCAGTAATGTGGAGGACGGTGTCAGAAGGGCAGTGGACGATGTCAGTAGGGCAGTAGATGGTGTCAGTAGGGCAGAGGACGGTGTCAGTAGTGCAGTAGATGGTGTCAGTAGGGCAGAGGACGGTGACAGTAGGGCAGTGGATGGTGTCAGTAGGGCAGTAGATGGTGTCAGTAGGGCAGAGGACGGTGTCAGTAGGGCAGTGGATGGTGTCAGTAGGGCAGTGGACAGTCAGTAGGGCAGTGGACAGTGTCAGTAGGGCAGTAGATGGTGTCAGTAGGGCAGAGGACGGTGTCAGTAGAGCAGTGGAATGTGTCAGTTGGGCAGTGGATGGTGTCAGTAGTGTGGAGGACGGTGTCAGTAGAGCAGTGGATGGTGTCAGTAGAGCAGTGGATGGTGTCAGTAGGGCAGTGGACGGTGTCAGTGGAGCAGTGGACGGTGTCAGTAGAGCAGTGGACAGTGTCAGTAGATCAGTGGACGGTGTCAGTAGGGCAGTGGACGGTGTCAGTAGGGCAGTGGATGGTGTCAGTAGAGCAGTGGACGATGTCAGTAGAGCAGTGGACGGTGTCAGTAGAGCAGTGGACGGTGTCAGTAGAGCAGTGGACGGTGTCAGAAGAGCAGGGGACGGTGTCAGAAGAGCAGTGGACGGTGTCAGTAGAGCAGTGGATGGTGTCAGTAGAGCAGTGGATGGTGTCAGTAGAGCAGTGGATGGTGTCAGAAGAGCAGTGGACGGTGTCAGTAGAGCAGTGGACGGTGTCAGAAGAGCAGTGGACGGTGTCAGTAGAGCAGTGGATGGTGTCAGTAGAGCAGAGGACGGTGTTAGTAGAGCAGTGGACAGTGTCAGTAGAGCAGTGGACGGTGTCAGTAGAGCAGTGGACGGTGTCAGTAGAGCAGTGGATGGTGTCAGTAGAGCAGTGGACGATGTCAGAAGAGCAGTGGACGGTGTCAGTAGAGCAGTGGATGGTGTCAGTAGGGCAGTGGACGGTGTCAGTAGAGCAGTGGATGGTGTCAGTAGAGCAGAGGACGGTGTCAGTAGAGCAGTGGACAGTGTCAGTAGAGCAGTGGACGGTGTCAGAAGAGCAGTGGACGGTGTCAGTAGAGCAGTGGACGGTGTCAGTAGGGCAGTGGACGGTGTCAGTAGAGCAGTGGATGGTGTCAGTAGGGCAGTGGATGGTGTCAGTAGAGCAGTGGATGGTGTCAGTAGAGCAGTGGACGGTGTCAGTAGAGCAGTGGACGGTGTCAGAAGGGCAGTGGATGGTGTCAGTAGGGCAGTGGACGGTGTCAGTAGAGCAGTGGACGGTGTCAGTAGGGCAGTGGACGGTGTCAGTAGGGCAGTGGACGGTGTCAGTAGAGCAGTGGACGGTGTCAGTAGAGCAGTGGATGGTGTCAGTAGGGCAGTGGATGGTGTTAGTAGGGCAGTGGACGGTGTTAGTAGGGCAGTGGACGGTGTCAGTAGAGCAGTGGACGGTGTCAGTAGGGCAGTGGACGGTGTCAGTAGGGCAGTGGACAGTGTCAGTAGGGCAGTAGATGGTGTCAGTAGGGCAGAGGACGGTGTCAGTAGAGCAGTGGACGATGTCAGTAGAGCAGTGGACGGTGTCAGTAGAGCAGTGGACGGTGTCAGTAGAGCAGTGGACGGTGTCAGAAGAGCAGGGGACGGTGTCAGAAGAGCAGTGGACGGTGTCAGTAGAGCAGTGGACGGTGTCAGTAGAGCAGTGGATGGTGTCAGTAGAGCAGTGGATGGTGTCAGAAGAGCAGTGGACGGTGTCAGTAGAGCAGTGGACGGTGTCAGAAGAGCAGTGGACGGTGTCAGTAGAGCAGTGGACGGTGTCAGTAGGGCAGTGGATGGTGTCAGTAGAGCAGTGGACGGTGTCAGTAGGGCAGTGGATGGTGTCAGTAGGGCAGTGGACGGTGTCAGAAGTTTTTTATTATTTTATTTTTTAATTTAATTTTATTACAATATTATTATTTATTTTTTCCCCCTGGGGTTGGCAAGGAATATTTACAGTCTAACCTTCACCTGCCCGTTATTGACAGGTAGATCGCGATTGCCCGGTTGTCGAGCCCTGGATTAGGGTGTGCCCGGGCACAGCTGGCACCCCCTGTGCGCACACGCCTATGCGTGACTTCACAAAAAATAAATAAAAATGTGTTCAATCTTTTCTGCTTCTTAAATGAAACAGAGCGACACCTGTCAGCATCTAAACGTTCAGACAAAGCACACAGACCTGCCCAATCACTTGGCATGCTTTCCAATATCAAACACAATCAATCAATATTCAACACACAAAACAATCACTTTGGCATGGGCACTCACCTCCAGGGGTAAATACCCTCCCAGGAAGGGTAACAGAAGCAAACAAAGTGATTAATCAGACTTGTTACAAATGAAGCAGAAGCCGAATTGCAGCCCCAGTGTCTCTGCTCCATGCAGAGTGAAGAGCAACATAATTACAGTGTGAATTGTAATGTAAAGAGAGACCTTCCTGAAGAGTACAGGGGTCCCCCCCCCCATCTGTACATGACATGTGGGGTGAAGGAGGACAGGGGGGGATTGTTATCCAGTTGGCAGCTGTGTGCCATAGCAGGCACAGAATAATCAGAGGAAATCTATGTATGCATGCATCTCCCACACAGCAGCAGCAGCAGCAGCAGCAGCAGGCAGGCAGAGTATAGAGAAGCAAGCTCCACTCTGCCTCTGTCTGTCTGTCTGCAGCTCTGCATTCACTGCTGCCTGCCTCTCCCTGCGCAGGGTCCTAAGGATGGATGGGACTGGCACCTTCCTCTCAAGAGTCCTGAGGATGGATGGGACTGGCACCCTACTGCAAGAGTCCTGAGGATGGATGGGACTGACACCCTACTGCAGGAGTCCTGAGGGTGGCACCCCCTTGCAAGAGTCCAGAGGATGTGGATAGGACTGGCACCTTCCAGCAGCTGTGCACACACTGAGACACCCAGAGATGCAGAGGAGGAGGAGGAGGAGGAGGAGAGCAGCTTTGCAGCCCATCCTCTGGCTTCTGTCTAATTGGTCCTGAGGGAGGCAGGAAATTTGGGCAGGAGAGCTTCGCCTCCTCCACTACAGACAGCATGTAATTGGTCCTCTGTATTTTCATATAAACTGGAGGGGAATCAAAGAGCTCAGAGAGAGGAGAAGAGGAGCTGGGAGCAGCAGCAGGGAACTTCTCCAGGTCCTGAGCATCTGGAAGGGGCCAGGAGGAGCCCCCCCACATCCTTGACAACCCTACACAGGACTGTACACTAAAGACCTCCACATCACTATTGCCATGCTTGGCTGAGAGCAGCAGGGAAGTTCTCTAGATCCTCTACCCTGCCCAGGACTGGACCCTACAAACCCACATAGCATCATCCCTAATTCTTGGCTGGGAGCAGCAGGGAAGTTCTCCAGATCCTCTACCCTGGTCAGGACTGGACCCTACAGACCCCCATAGCATCATCCCTAATTCTTGGCTGGGAGCAGCAGGGAAGTTTTCTAGATCCCCTACCCTGCCCAGGACTGGACCCTACAGTCCTCCAGAGCATCATCCATAATTCTTGGCTGGGAGCAGCAGGGAAGTTCTCCAGATCCTCTACTCTGGCCAAGACTGGACCCTACAGACCTCCAGAGCTTCATCCCAATTCTTGGCTGGGAGCAGAAGGCAACTTCTCCAGATCCTGGGCATCATCAGGATCCCCCACATCCTTAACCCTTCCCAGGGCTGGACCCTACAGACCTTCTGAGCACCATTCCCATCCTTTGGCTGGGAGCAGCAGCGAACTTCTCCAGGTTTTGAGCTTCTGGAGAGACCAAGAGGGGCCCCCACATCTTCCCAGGACTGGACCCTACAGACCTCTTCCTGAGCATCATCGCTATCCTTGGCTGGGAGCAGCAGGGAACTTCTCCAGGTCCTCCGCATCTGGAGGGTCCCCACATCTTTAACCCTTTACTAGAGAACCGGACCCTACAGACCTCCTGAGCTTCATCCCCATCTTTGGCAGGGAGCGGCAGCATTGCATATAGAAGAAACAAGGATTTGGGAGGTGCTTTGGTGGCCCTGGGGGGCCCTTGGCTATCATCGCTTCTCTGCTCCATCTTTAACCCTTTCCTGGACTTATTCTACCTCCACCAGTCCTTCTCCATTGGGCAGGATTGCATGAAGATTGGCATAAAGGGGGCACTGGGGGGAAGATTATTATTACCCTCCCTCTCTATTTGTACTCCACTGTTAACCCCTTCCTTGGTCTGTCTCCACCCTGGTAAAGCTGCATTGTGGCAGGAGGGGATCCAGGAATCCATTCACCTCCGTTGATCCCACAGGTGGTGGCAGGAGGGGGTCCAGGAATCCATCCACGTCCATTGATCCCACAGGTGGTGGCAGAAGGGTGCCCTCTGCTGGATGGGCAGGACGAGGCACCTGTTGGATTCCGACAATTGGCATCTCGGGGGATTGCGCTGGCATCGGATGGGAGATAGAAGAGGAGGACATCACATGTACTAAGAGGGCAGGAGGGAGACTGGCTGATCCCACCCTCTGCTCACCCTTCACCCTCTGCACACCCCACACCCGGGGGCTGCACACACACTGCCAGGGGGCATTACAGGCGGGCGATGTGATCGGCTGTGGATGGTCAGGCTCTTGGCACTGGAGAAGGGTGGCACTGCCTGGATGTGTCTGGCTGCTGATGCTGGGAGTCGGAAGGATGGAGATGTTGTGGATCCTCTTCCTGTCTCTTCTCCCCGGGCGCAGCAGGGGACAAGGAGCCTACGGTAAGGGGGGCATAGAAGGCATCTTAAAATATGGGGGGGGGGGGGGGTTACTCATAACAAGGAGCTCCCATACTAGCGCATGGCATTTCAGGGGCCACATGGAAGGCCCCCCCGCAAACAGATTGTTGAGCCTGCACAGGGGCTCACTGCTGTGCCAGGAGGCACCCTGTACCTCACACCTCATGGCTTACTGCAGATCTGAGGGTATTGTGGTTTCTTTTTGTGGCAGACATGCAGGACTGTGAGCTGTGCCTACTGGGCACCCGGAGCCCCATTCTATATGATTTTTGTACCCAGTGTGTGTGTAGCCACTTAATCCTGATAGAAATATTCTAGATAGAGAGAGATAGATAGATAGATAGATAGATAGATAGATAGATAGATAGATAGATAGATAGATAGATAGATAGATAGATAGATAGATATAGATAGATAAGATGTAGTGATACAGATAGATAGATTCAGGAATGGGGGTGGCAGTAAATTGCTGCATGTCCAAATGCTCTTGGGGTCAGGCAGCTTTCTTAACTACTATCAAAATAGATATTTAAATTGATCATACATATTGATCATACATAGATAACTATGATATAATATATGTAATATGATGTGATAGATAGATAGATAGATAGATAGATAGATAGATAGATAGATAGATAGATAGATAGATAGAAAATACATAAATAGCTCTTTGAACTCCTGCTATTATCTATAGGTAATACAATTATCATTAAACCATAAATGTTATAGATAACAGATCAATAGATTTATAGTTACTGTGTTCTCTACCCTTGAACTGCTCTGTGAGCACCCAGAACTTCTCGGGGACAGATCTGTATTAGTATTGAGTTTTTGTATTTGATACATCAATATCTCTATACAATGTCTGCTGATAATTCACCCCCCCAGCTTGACACTTTATGGAGTACTCAGGACACATATAAGATATCCCCCCCCCCCCCCCCATATCAGGAGTTGCACCCCATGCTCTGATACACTCCAATGATTTATAAACCCTTTCAGTCCCCCCCCCCCCCACACACATATACAGGTTGGGTCTTTCTTTGTACAGGTGTGCTGTGTTATACAGTACTGTATATGTCATTGTATTGAATTTTTCCTTTAGATCAGCAGGTTACCTTTAATCCATATATAATAATGTACACGTCCTACAATGAGTGTATGTGATTCAATATTTCACTGTCAGTATACACTGATATCCAACCCTGGTGACCTCACTTTACCAGTCACTTGAGTAAATAGAGAGTGACAGCCACTAGATCAGCTCATGGATGTCACGTCTGTATGAATAGCTGTACCTCCTATGCCCTGATCTCAGCTCCCTGTCCTAACCCCTCAGCTTACTATGACATATATTCTAATATATATATATATATATATATATATATATATATATATATATATATATATATATATATATATATATATTATAATTTTTATATTAGTATTTATTATTATTATTTATATATATCTATATATCTATATCTATATATATATATATATATATATATATATATATATATATATATATATATATATATATATATATAATATATATATATATATATATATATATATATATTATATATATATATATATATAGAGAGAGAGAGAGAGAGAGAGAGAGAGAGAGAGAGAGATACATTTATATGTATGTATATATCTTTTCTTCTTTTTTATTATATAAAAATTTTAAAATGTAAGAGAATATTATGTATAACTATTTGGGTTCATTGTCTTATCTGATGGTAATATTCTAAATATATACATTATAATATTATATATTTGATCTCTATTTTTAAAATAATAACAATATTATATATATATATATATATATATATATATATATATATATATTAGTATGTATCTTTATTATTATTTATTTATTTTATATATATATATATATATATATATATATATATATATATATACAGAGGGGGAGAGAGAGATACATATATATGTGTGTGTGTATATATATATATATATATATATTAAAAAGGAAGAAAAAAATATATATATATATAAATGTATCTCTCTCTCTCCCTCTGTATATGTATATATATATATATATATATATATATATATATATATATATATATATATATATATATATATATATTTATATATATATATATATATATATATATATATATATATATATATATATATAAATAAATAATAATAAAGACAAATACTAATATATATATATATATATATAAAATAATAATATTGTTATTATTTTAAATTAGAGATCAGATATATAATATTATAATATATATTTAGAATAATACCACCAGATAAGACAATGAACCCAAATAGTTTTACATAATATTCTCTTACATTTTTCCATCGTCTCTCCAATGTGCTATACTAGCTGATTTCTCCATACATTTTTTTATTATTTTTTTGCACTATATTGTGGTTCTCCAGCTGTTGTGGGACTACAAACTCCAGCAAGCCCTTGCCACTCCATGCAACAGCAGCCTGCTATAGAGACATCTCTGTCCAATAATCTTCTCATTGCATGGCTGACATCTTGTAATAGACACGCATATCAGATGTCTGTAACTTCTAATTTACGTTCTGGGGTGGGCGGGGGTGTTAAGGTCATATATACTATAGAGTTGAGTATAAGGATTATGATCTGGGGGGGGGGGGTAAAGGTGTTCTTACCTGAATGTGAGACACCTGTTTAGCATGCAACATATTGCAGGGTCATATGTACTATACAGTTGAGTAAAAGGAATATGTGCTGGGGGGGGGGGGGTAAAGGTGTTCTTACCTGGATGTGAGACACTTGGTTAGGCTGTAACATATTAATTACAGGGTCATATGTACTATACAGCTCCGTATAAGGAATATGAGCTGGGGGTGGGGTAAAGGTGTTCTTACCTGAATGTGAGACCCTTGGTCAGGGTCATATGTATTATACAGCTCAGTATAAGGAATATGTGCTGGGGGGGGGGGGGGTAAAGGTGTTCTTACCTGAATGTGAGACACTTGGTCAGGGTCATATGTACTATACAGCTCGGTATAAGGAATATGTGCTGGGGGGGGGGGGGAGGTGTTCTTACCTGAATGTGAGACATTTGGTCAGGATGTACCATATTGCAGGGTCATATGTACTATACAGCACGGTATATGGAGGTGCAGGGCTGCACAGGAGCAGCACGCTAATGGGAAGGAGATTGTGCATGGCAATATACATAAAACATGGGCGTAAAGTATACAATGAATGGCAGAAATGGCAGGCAATGTGGGATATAAGCTGGAAATGTAGCGGTGACATTAACATAAATACATAAAAGAATGACATTATTATATGGCATTATGATATAGGATATACATTGTTGCATTGTATAGCTGTAGGGTATGTTGCACTTATAGGGAAGTCCTATGGGACACGCAAACAGGCTGTGCGGCAGTGCAGCTATTTACAGCAAGCGTGATAGAGCTGTCCAGCTGTACAGTATATGTGTAATAAATACTATATGTATACTGACAGGCTGCATGTTATATAGGCAGTGAGTGCAGCACTGCAGGGGAGAGCTGGAAATGGATATAAGGGAAGGAAATGTGTGGTTTTGACATCCCATAGTAAGATCAGACTGTACATAATTATTACAATCTTTATTTTTCTACCTAGATATGTCACAAAGGATCTTATTAAAAAAAAAAAAAAATTGGAGAGGGAAAATCAGCTGCGTCATCCCCGACGCTCCTCTCCCGCAGAGCTGACAGTCTGCACATTGCGTGGAAACAGATCGGAACGCTCTGTTCTGTAATAAACATAAAAAAAAAGATTGTCTGACTGAGCCATCTGTGGTATGTCTTAGTCATACTATGTGACACTGGCTGAGTATCACTTCCTGCGTCTCCTGTCCCCTCCGAAGTCCTCCGAGAGAGCCAAGCCAGCAGATATGACCTCAGAGGGGTTTAAATGAAAGCTTCGTTGGAATAATCGGAGGTCTGGATTGGTTTGGCTGACTCACTTGTGTGCAGAGCAGCTTTACACAACCTTTTTAGCATGGAGGAACCCTTGAAATAACTTTCCGGTCTCAAGGAACCCTCTTCTAATAACTACTATATCTACAACTCATTGATTATAAGTGTGATGGTCAGTGAGAAGAATGTTCCTTACATTGGTGATCAGTGGGAAGAATGTCCCTTACATTGGTGATCAGTGGTAAGAATGTTCCTTACATTGGTGATCAGTGAGAAGAATGTTCCTTACATTGGTGATCAATGAGAAGAATGTTCCTTACATTGGTGATCAGTGAGAAGAATGTCCCTTACATTGGTGATCAGTGGGAAGAATGTCCCTTACATTGGTGATCAGTGAGAAGAATGTTCCTTACATTGGTGATCAGTGAGAAGAATGTTCCTTACATTGGTGATCAGTGGCAAGAATGTTCCTTACATTGGTGATCAGTGGGAAGAATGTCCCTTACATTGGTGATCAGTGGGAAGAATGTCCCTTACATTGGTGATCAGTGAGAAGAATGTTCCTTACATTGGTGATCAGTGAGAAGAATGTTCCTTACATTGGTGATCAGTGTGAAGAATGTCCCTTACATTGGTGATCAGTGAGAAGAATGTCCCTTACATTGGTGATCAGTGGGAAGAATGCTCCTTACATTGGTGATCAGTGGGAAGAATGTTCCTTACATTGGTGATCAGTGAGAAGAATGTCCCTTACATTGGTGATCAGTGGGAAGAATGTCCCTTACATTGGTGATCAGTGAGAAGAATGTTCCTTACATTGGTGATCAGTGGGAAGAATGTTCCTTACATTGGTGATCAGTGAGAAGAATGTTCCTTACATTGGTGATCAGTGAGAAGAATGTTCCTTACATTGGTGATCAGTGGGAAGAATGTCCCTTACATTGGTGATCAGTGGGAAGAATGTTCCTTACATTGGTGATCAGTGAGAAGAATGTCCCTTACATTGGTGATCAGTGGGAAGAATGTTCCTTACATTGGTGATCAGTGAGAAGAATGTCCCTTACATTGGTGATCAGTGGGAAGAATGTTCCTTACATTGGTGATCAGTGGGAAGAATGTCCCTTACATTGGTGATCAGTGGGAAGAATGTCCCTTACATTGGTGATCAGTGGGAAGAATGCTCCTTACATTGGTGATCAGTGAGAAGAATGTCCCTTACATTGGTGATCAGTGGGAAGAATGTCCCTTACATTGGTGATCAGTGGGAAGAATGTTCCTTACATTGGTGATCAGTGAGAAGAATGTTCCTTACATTGGTGGTCAGTGAGAAGAATGTTCCTAACATTGGTGATCAGTGAGAAGAATGTTCCTTACATTGGTGGTCAGTGAGAAGAATGTTCTTCCTGTACAGATAGCGAAAAAGATCATTGGTGTCAGTGGGAACTGCTGGAGGAACCCTTTGGTTCCATGAAACCCTAGCCAAGAAAGGCTAGCCTGGAGGGATACAATGTTATGAGATATTAAATGTTTCCTCATCCACTTCTACGCCAGATACAGCTCAGCTAAGAGTTGGAGTTTATAGAAAGCATAGCATGCAGGGAGTTTGGCTAGGTGTGTATGGAGAACACGGGGATATCCTATCCCTATATACATAATGTTAGTCTGTAGCTTAACAAAAGAGAAAAGGGTGAGTGAGCGGGGTTAAGGATAGTTAAATATTGGCACTTATGTTTTGTTACGGAGGAAACCATAAGAGAGAGAATACTGCCAGCTAATGTTGCCTTACATTGGAAGCTTTGGTAAATACACCCTGAATTGATGGATGAGACGTCTATTTATCACCTGAAGCATTAATAGTTTCTGGGAAAAGTCCATAAATTGTGAAGAAAATAGTAAGCTCAGTTGTAATCAAAGGATAGCTATGGAGAGTCCCTGAAAATGGTTCTACTCTACTTCTACTTGGTCTGCATTGGTGGTGGGTTAAAGAGAACTCATCAAACAACCTTGTTCAGTCCACCATTGTCAGAGAGTAATAAGCAGCTCATGGGCAGAGGATGCCTTCCCGACATCACCAATGACCTTCTTGAATTCCATCGGTGTTGGTCAAGAAACCGCTACCAACCTATGGATGAACCCTACAGTTCCATGAAACCCTAGTTAAGGGTTGAGATGGCAACCTGACTTGCAATGACAGGATAGTAATAAGGAGATCCAGGGCAGAGGACACCTTCCCGGCATCACCAATAACCTTTTGGTATTCCATCGGTGTTTGGCAAGAAACCCCTAGCAACCTATGAATAAACCCTACAGTTCCATGAAACCCTAGTTGAGGTTTTAGATGGCAACCTGACGTGCATTGACAGGAGAGTAATATGGAGCTCCAGGGCAGAGGACACCTTCACAGCATCACCAATGACCTTCTGGTATTCCATCAGTGTTGGTCAAGAAACCATTACCAACCTATGGATGAACCCTAAGGTTTCATGAAACCCTAGTTAAGGGTTGAGATAGTAACCTGACCTGCATTGACAGGAGAGTAATAAGGAGCTCCAGGGCAGAGGAAACCTTCCCGGCATCACCAATAACCTTCTGGTATTCCATCAGTGTAGGTCAAGAAACCACTAACAACCTATGGATGAACCCTAAGGTCAGAGACGGCTCTAGGCTTTGTGAGGCCTTAGACAAAT